>NC_047511.1:42094729-42332229 GCF_902827115.2 Pseudochaenichthys georgianus | reverse complement strand
CCTTTATATTAATAGAACAATAATGTCATTGTTAGCTAATGAATGTTTCCATGCTGAACAATGGCAACATGACAACGTTTCCATTGGTCCCTCTTCTTTAGAGAAGACCAGGAAGTGATGGATACACGGATCGTGTTCAAATCAATAGGCACGCAATGACTCTAAAGAATAATGACCACGCACTAACACACATTCAGACTAAAGGAACCAGCTGTTTGAGAAATGAGAGAAGTAGAAAGTACAGGTATTTGAGTTCAACATGAGAGAAGTAGAAAGTTCAGGTATTTGAGTTCAACATGTAAGAAGTAGAAAGTACAGGTATTTGTGTTCAACATGTGAGAAGTAGAAAGTACAGGTATTTGAGTTCAACATGTAAGAAGTAGAAAGTACAGGTATTTGAATTCAACATGTAAGAAGTAGAAAGTACAGGTATTTGAGTTCAACATGTAAGAAGTAGAAAGTACAGGTATTTGAGTTCAACATGTAAGAAGTAGAAAGTACAGGTATTTGAGTTCAACATGTGAGAAGTAGAAAGTACAGGTATTTGAATTCAAAATGTAAGAAGTAGAAAGTACAGGTATTTGTTTTCAACATGTAAGAAGTAGAAAGTACAGGTATTTGAGTTCAACATGTAAGAAGTAGAAAGTACAGGTATTTGTGTTCAACATGTACTGTAAGAAGTAGAAAGTACAGGTATTTGAGTTCAACATGTAAGAAGTAGAAAGTACAGGTATTTGTGTTCAACATGTAAGTAGAAAGTACAGGTATTTGAGTTCAACATGTGAGAAGTAGAAAGTACAGGTATTTGTGTTCAACATGTAAGAAGTAGAAAGTACAGGTATTTGTGTTCAACATGTAAGTAGAAAGTACAGGTATTTGAGTTCAACATGTAAGAAGTAGAAAGTACAGGTATTTGAGTTCAACATGTAAGAAGTAGAAAGTACAGGTATTTGAGTTCAACATGTAAGAAGTCAAAGTAAAAAGTCGTCTGAAAAATAAGTAGTGGAGTAACGTACTGATACCAGAAAGATGTACTTAAGTACAGTAACAAAGTATTTGTACTCCACTACTTCACACCTCTGGACAAAGGTTTATATCAGAGCTGTTCAAGGTCTTCTCTATAGTCTCTAGACATCTAGAGATTGTAAGGACCAGCAAATCCTTTAGTTTAGTATATATTTCTACTTATAAAAGCAATGTCAAAGGTTGTTTCCATCAATCTACTTATGTCATTGCATTACTACTACTCTATGGCTCACTTGTAGCTGATATAAATTGGAGCTTTTATCGAATAAGATTTCATCCTTTGCTGTTTCCAGGTTGAAAATCTGATCTGAGGCTTTCAGACGTTCGAGTAAATCCCTCTAATGTTGAAGCCAAAGGTGCCGATGTTGTGTCATAGCCTTTAACCAATCAGATTGCGAGTTCTGCCTTGCTTACGTCTGCATTTGTGCATGACTGTGGGCCTCAGGGTTTTTCGACCGGCATCTGTGGGGACGCCTGTTGAGCTCCGTTAGAGTTACTTCTGTTTTACAGCATTTTGTGTTGCTTTGTGGTTGTTATGTTACTGTTTGTTGTGAGTATGTAATGTTCATGATTATTGTCTTAGTTTTGGGTAGTAAAAAGTTCAAGAATTGATTGAATATTTCTCAAAATAGTTGCTGTCAAGTCCTGTTTTTGGCAGAATGACTTCTGAGGAGCTGCAGTGTAACTTTAAATGTTTTCATTTCAAACCTTTATTTATCCAGGTGTATCCCATTGAGATCATTGATCTCTTTTTCAAGGGAGACCTGCTCAAGTAGTTCCACATGAAACGTAAAAACATAAACAGAACAACAAAAAGGACATTTTACAGCATCATTACAGGGATTTACAATTTACATAACTATCCACATGAACAGGTACCAACAGCTTCCGATTGAGTAGCATCCAACCGAGCTTTAAAAACATTTAGTGGCACCAGATTGTTCAGTTTCCATTTAATTTGCAGACTATTCCAAGACAGAGGAGCTGCATCTAAAAGCTGTCTTCCCTAAGACAGTCCTAGCAGTTGGCACATTTAATAAAACCACAGCATGCGATCTCAGGCAGTAGCCACTTACAATTCTCCGTGAGATCAGGGAGCAGATATAAGATGGAAGTTTCCCTAACATGGCTTTGTATATAAAAATGTACCAGTGACTGAGCCTCCGTACAGCTAGTGAAAGCAAACCAGCCCTTGCATACAGGGTACAGTGATGGGTTAATGCTTTACAGTTTGTCACAAATCTCAGTGCGCTGTGATACGCAGCATCTAACTGGGCAGGTGCATTCATATAGACCAGATCCCCATAGTCCAGCACAGGTAAAAAGGTCACAGAGCCTTTTCCTGGCCTCAAGCGAGAAACAGGACTTGTTCCTGTAGAAGAAACCTAGCCTAACCCTCAGTTTTTTAAGCAGGTTATTGACATGAAGTTTAAAAGAGAGACAATCATCAAGCCAGATACCAAGGTATTTGTAACAGGCAACAACTTCAAGTTTTGTTCCTTGCGTAGTTACAATATCTAAAACAGGCTCTGGTGTCTTTTTTGCTTTAGAAAAGAGCATTACCTTGGTTTTCTCCACATTTAAAAGAAGCTTTAGTTCAGAGAGCTGAGCCTGAATAATGTTAAAAACAGCCTGTAATTTAACACCAGCCTCCTTAATGGTGGGACCTGCACAGTACATCACGGTATCATCCGCATACAAATGTAAAGTAGCTTCATTCACATTTTCACCTAAACTATTGATGTAGATAGAGAATAAAAGTGGTCCTAAAACAGAACCTTGTGGTACACCATTAGAAATGTTTAACCACTCAGAAGACAGCCCATCAAAATGAACACATTGGGACCTTTCAGAGAGGTAGTTCACAAACCACCCCACTGCATGGCTGGATATGCCGATACTGAGTAGCCTCTGCTTTAAGATGCGATGATCGACGGTATCAAACGCTTTGGATAGGTCAACAAATAGAGCTGCACAACTCTGCTTATTATCTAAAATACTCATAATGTCATTCACCACTTTCATTGTGGCAGTGATGGTGCTGTGTTGCTTTCTGAAGCCTGACTGATGTTTAGACAGGATGTCATTTGTACACAAAACGTCTTTACCTGTTCACAGGGCCGCCCCTCCCTACAGGCCAATCACGCAGGCTGCATGGGGCCCCGCCTTGCGCAGGGGGCCCCGCCCAGTGGGCCTCAGCTGCTGTGCACAGTTCTCCGCTCAGTTCTCCGTGCACCCCCCGCGAGAGTGAGAGTGAGGGGTGACAAGGGGAGCACGTCTGTAACCCGACACCGTTGCAATGAATCGAGATCTGACCAATCACGGCTTTGATACGGCCACTAGTGCAGGTGAAGAGATGTCGGTGAAAAGACAGTTTCAGTCCGGCGCAAGCAAGAGGGAAAAAAACAAAACATGAAGAAACTAGAGCATCACCCGAAGGTGGGTTATTGTATGAGTCAAATTGCCAATTGCCATATTAAAACATCAGCTGCAATTCACGACATGAAGAAGGCAGTCTCTGCAGAGCATATAGGCTAATGGAGATGCAGTTATTTCCAGCATTCTTTATTTAACATTCATTCAAGTATGTGATGCCTTGTATCTGCTAATGCACAGGAGGAAGAGTGATCTGTCTGTCTAGTTGGCTTACATAACAGTTCAAGTTTACAGCCTAAATAACATGGAGCATTTTTTCCCCTTTTATTCATTTTTATGTCAATTTGCACATTTCATGGTGATGCTCAGCCTCTCCCCTTAACTCCTAACAGTCATCATCATGTCAACAACAACACAGAGAAATACTGATAGAAATGTGTGTGTAGTTGTTGATACATTGCTCAAGGACCGCCTACTTCCATCTACGTAACATTGCAAAAATCAGGCATATCTTGCCTCAAAACGATGCAGAGAAACTAGTCCATGCATTTGTTACTTCAAGGCTGGATTATTGTAACTCCTTATTATCAGGGTGTACCAAGAAGTCAGTCAAGTCGCTTCAGCTGATTCAAAATGCTGCGGCTCGTGCACTAACCAGAGTTAGGAAAAGGGACCACATTACTCCTGTTCTGGCTGCCTTACACTGGCTCCCTATAGAACACAGGATAGAATTTAACATTCTTCTTCTCGCCTACAAAGCCCTTAATGGGCAGGCGCCATCTTACCTTAAAGAACTCATTATACCCTACTGTCCTACTAGGGCATTGCGTTCCAAGAATGCAGGGTTGTTGGTTGTTCCTAGAGTCTCTAAAAGTACAATGGGAGCCAGAGCCTTTTCTTATCAAGCTCCACATTTGTGGAATCAGCTTCCAGTTTGTGTTCGGGCGGCAGACACCCTATCCGTTTTTAAGAGTGCGCTTAAGACCTTCCTTTTTGATAAAGCTTATAGTTAGGGCTGATTAGATTCAGCCCCTAGTTTTGCTGATATAGGCTTAGTTTGTCAGGGGACATCTTACTTCTTCCTTCTCTCTGTCTCTACCTGTGTACACTCATGTTCCGATTAACCCAGCTTCCCCAAATGTCTTTCTTTTTGGTGTCTATATACGCTGGGATCCGGAGTCATGGAGGATCCTGCGGTCCTGTGTCCTGGATGGCGAGCGCTGGATCTTGAGTCGTGGCCGTGGTCCTGGATCATCGGTCCTGGATGGATATCCTCGTGGATTCATCTTCCTATTATACACACATGCATTTCCAAACATTTGGACTACCTATGTTGCAAATGTATTATCTTTTCAATTTACACACGGCATCTATTGCACGTCTGTCCGTCCTGGGAGAGGGATCCCTCCTCTGTTGCTCTCCCTGAGGTTTCTCCATGTTCCCTTTAAACTGTGGGTTTTCTCCGGAAGTGTTTCCTTGTACGATGTGAGGGTCTAAGGACAGAGGGTCTGAGGACAGAGGGTCTAAGGACAGAGGGTCTAGGGACAGAGGGTGTCGTATTGTCATACGGATATTCTGTACACACTGTGAAGACCACTGAGACAAATGTAACATTTGTGATATTGGGCTATATAAATAAACATTGATTGACTGACTGAGGGGATTTGAATACAGATTTAAGAAATATCAGTTTTTGAGCATGTCATAAGCATGTTTTGTCTTGACTATATTACAACTATATTATAATAAAATAATATAGTATTTATATTATTGAATTGATTATGATTATGATTATTATTAGTATAATTTGTTTATTTGCATTCATGATATTTTAATCTTTTTGAGGCTAGTATTCACCTGTAAACGCATACTGAACGACATGCATGCACATTTAGCTCACTGTATAAAAAAGTAACTGTGTTGATAATATCTCACAATGTCCCAAGTTGGCCAGGGGCGGCCCTGCCTGTTCACTCACTAGGCGTTCAAGAACCTTAGCCAGAACTGACAATTTAGAGATGGGCCTATAATTTTGGAATTGTGTTCGTGCTGAGGGAGAGGTTAAAAAGAGAAGTAAGAGGTAGAGCAATAAAATCTGCAGCTATCTTTAAAAAGAAAGGCTCTACGTTGTCCGGGCCGGCCGGTTTCTTAGGATCTAACTTGGTTAAAGCTTCACGAACAACATCAACCGTAAAAGGAGTAAAACTGAAAGGGTTTTCCAAAACACGTTTTTCAGAATCACAGACTGTGGTGTTTACAGAAGCAGAGTTAGTCACAGAATGAAACAGAGAACCGCAGGACACAAAATGCTCATTAAAGCAATTTAACATAATAGCCCTGTCTGATATAGAGCCAGATGCTGTGGTAAGGCACGGAGGTAGCTCATTACGGATCTCACCTGTGGATATCGATTTTATGGCTTTCAAAAATGTTCCAGGATTATTCAGGTTCTTTGTGGTAACTGACAGATACTACTTCGACTTTGCACTTTTGACATTTGAAGTGAAGCTATTTCTCAGCTGCCTAAAACGCAGCCATTCTACCTCTGAGCCTGATTGCCTAGCCTTTGCCCAGGCCTTGTTTCTCTCATGAAGGAGACTGGACAGCTCAGCAGAAAACCAAGGATTGTGTCGTCCCTTCACTCTAAATGTACGCAGGGCTGCATGTCTATCAATGATCTCCATAAAACCAAGATAAAAATAAGACCATGCGGTTTCAACATCAGCACACAGATCGATTTTACCCCAATCAAACCCAAACAGATCATGAACAAAACCCTGCTCCACAAAATGTTGTATGTCTCTCTTGATGATAACACGAGGTTTAACCTTTTGAACCTTAGTGTCCCTAATTGTGGCTACAACACAGTGGGCACTCAGATCATTCGCAAATACTCCCACAGATGAGTATTTATGTGGAACATTAGTTAAAATTAGATCAATTAGGGAGGATTTATTAGGGGACTTAATGTTAGGGCGAGTAGGACTGTCTATAATCTGAGTAACATTCAGAGAGGTACGAAGGTTTTTTAAATCCTCTGACCCGGAAGTTAACCAGTCCCAGTTTAAATCACCAAGCAGCACTATGTCCTTGTAATGTGTCCATGCTGTGAAGGTTATACCACCATACAACAGCTCAACGTTTTACAAAAGCAAAATATTAGATTTTCTCATATATTTATGCTTAAATTAACAATGCAGTCATTGGAAAAGAACTGAATAGGCACTTTGAATAAAAGTACTTTCATTTAACTTTAGGAACCCTGGAGACAAATCCTTATATCCTCCAAAGAAATGTGCAACAAAAGGCTTTCAATAGATTTTATATACACATTATTCCTTTCATTCTATTCATCCGTCCATTTACCTACCGAGTTGATTCGTTCAGGCTCAGAAGTCAGGTCTAACACTCTTTAAGCCAGGGGTCTCCAACACGTCGATCGCGAGCTACCGCAGCTTTTCAGTAGCTCCCCGCTCGATTATCGATTATAGCGTATTAACGCTGCTTCTTGATTTTTCGGCCACACAATAAAGTGTTTTTATTTTAGAATTGTTTCTGTCAAACGAATATCAAATTGGTCGGTGACGCAGAGATCAAGGAACAGACGTGACAGCGGCACAGCGACACCACACATGGAGCAGTCTGCTTTCTCCAGCAGCACCAGTCAGAACCAACAGCAGAATGACCCGCTCTGAATCAGGCCGCGTCGCTGCGGCTCAGAGACACACAGGGAGGGATTAGTGTTTTTTGAAAAACACTCGTTATCGTCATGTCAGGTTTTTGGTGGATTTAATCAAGTCTTGGATTGCAGAGTATGAATCTCCTCTTGCTATTTTCAGTTGATACATACGCGTGTAAAGTTTGTGAAGGCAGGAGGAAAGCTTCCGCGATCACCGTCTCCTCTCTGTTCCTCCAAGCCCCGCCCCCTCCTGAAAAATAACTACTAATAAGAGTGACAGGCTGACAGTGACCTGATAGAAACTTTATTATTCACTTAATCACTGATTTAGATGATGAAGCTAACTTAATCTCATACATTCATGGGATTCATGTAACAGTAAGACAGAGAATGTAAGTGTGCACCCACATGCAGTATTTTTTTTTTATAATGCTGTTGTAAATACTCCTGTTGTCTACTGTGTTCAGACTTCATGTGTGTGATGCCTCATTCAAGACATTCAGTGTCCTTTTTAACAGAAGACCGTTGCCAGAAGCTGCAGCTAGACTGCAGAAGTATTAGTTTTTTGTTTTTGAGGATGGAAAAATGTCACACACAGATATAGGGAGGCTAGACCTATACAATTGATTCATTATGGTTTATAATTTCATGTCAACATGAAGAAGAAGAAAAGATGGCTGCACTGTTCAGTGTCAATCCTGTGGAGATGGAGATGGAGGTTATAAATCTCCAAAATCATGTTCAGCTTAAGTCTCAGCAAAACTCACAACATTTCTAGAGCCTTGTAGACTCAGACAACTATAAGAACATCACCAAGCAGCACTGAACAAGCCTGCTTTATGTGGCTCTAATTGCCTTTGTGAAGCAGCTTTTTCTGACATGAATGAAATCTAAATACAGAACAAGACCGACTGATCAACATGTGAATGACTCCATTAGAGTGAACCTAAGTGGGTCCAGCACACCTGTATGGTGGACTCCATGCAGCGCCAGTCATCTCACTAACTGTAAAAAAGAGTGAATGCACTTATTTTACACACGTGCCATAAGATGCTTTCAAGGTGGTTATTAAGGCGATGTATTTACTATGTGGGCCATAATAAGTACTTACTATGTTGTCCATATTAATATGTGAGAAATTGTCGTTTTCTTGGACCTTGATGTGAAGTTAAGATTTTAGATAAGCTTTAGGTATTGATTTCACACAAAAGTAGCTTAATTCAACTGATGAGTGCTATGTGAATAAATGTAAGCGATGCGATGCAAGTAGCTCTTGGCCACTTTCATTTTTTCAAAGTAGCTCTCAGGTGGAGAAAGGTTGGAGACCCCTGCTTTAAGCTCTCAGATATATAACGTCCGCTCACTCTGAGTACACAAGTGAGCAGAAAGCTTCTATTCAACTGAAGATGTGCCCAGCTGAGGGAAATGATTAGATTCATTTCATGAAGTTTGTCACACAGTGTTATAAAGCTGGGTGTCGTTTACAATTCTAGTTCTGCTGTTAGATCATATTAAATGTTTGGCGGGGCTAGTTCACTAGTTCACATAATATATCAATAATTTGAGCTGCACAATTCAGACTCATTTTCACTACAGACAGTTTACGTTGTGTTCCTTACTTCTTACTTGCTACCCTTTCCCTCAACCTATCCTAAGGGAGTGCATGTACGTAGACACGTTAGTTTAGCTGCTATAGGCTTAGACTGTCGGGGGCACCTTACTTCTTCCTTCTCTCTGTCTGTACCTGTGTACTCTCATGTTCCGAATAACCCAGCTTCCCCCACATTTCTTTTTGGTGTCTATCTACAATCTACGATCTACGATCTATCTATCTATCCTGAGTCGAAGGCTGATCCTGTCGCTGTGGTCCTGTGTCCTGGATCCTGAGTCCTGTTTCCTGGATCCTGAGTCCTGTGTCCTGGATCCTGAGTCCTGTGTCCTGGATCCGGAGTCCTGGATCCTTAGTCCTCAGTTCTGGATTTGAGTCCTGGCTGAACCTGTCTCTGCGGTCCTGCCTGACTCTCACCACACTACTTCCCTGATGGCTCCCACAGGATTGTTGACATCCTCGTGGATTCATCTTCCTATTATACACACATGCATTTCCAAACATCTGGACTACCTATGTTGTAAATGTATTATCTCTTCAATTTACACACGGCATCTATTGCACGTCTGTCCGTCCTGGGAGAGGGATCCCTCCTCTGCTGCTCTCCCTGAGGTTTCTCCCATGTCCCCTTTAAACTGTGGGTTTTCTCCGGAAGTGTTTCCTTGTACGATGTGAGGGTCTAAGGACAGAGGGTCTAAGGACAGAGGGTCTGTACACACTGTGAAGACCACTGAGACAAATGTAACATTTTTGATATTGGGCTATATAAATAAACATTGATTGATTGATTTATGGAACCTGTGATTTAATTTAAAAGACTTTATTTACGTTTTTTTTACTACTAAATATAACAATAAGTAGAATTTAACTATGAGAATTTAGTCAAGTGCTAAGGAACTTTAAGGGTCCCTATGATGCTATTTTTTATATCAGTATGTAGTGTCTCTCCTGTGACATGTCTCCATGCTTTAAAGTTCAAAAAGCTCTTTATTTCTCTCATACTGCCTGTGCTGCAGCACCTCTTTCCACCCTCTGTCTGAAACCAGAGCCCAGTCTGCTCTGATTGGTTAGCTGGCCAGCTCTGTTGTGATTGGTCAACCGCTTAGAGATGACCCGCCCCTTAGCTTGATAGCAAAACGAATTGTGTTGCTGGTGTGGTATACGAACAGCTGGTTGTCTAAAGTTGTTTGTCACACGTATGCCTGGTTAATGCCGAGTGGTGTTTATGAGTGTGGTTGTGGTCGAGACACTTTTCTTTCTTGGCACTACTACTTCTGTTTCTACTGTTCATCATACTCGCCATAAACTGTTATTGCTAATCTCGCTATTTTAGTTTTTTGGTGCTGCCTGAGAAGATATGTGGAGCAGTTTTCAGGGCCGAGAGCCGGCAGAACTGTAGTGGAAACACGAACAACTGGTTTGCCATCGGGCACCAGCTTTGAGTTTCTGAAGTGTCTTCTTCGTATAATCAGCAGAACACAGAACAGAAGGCCCTTTGAGGAAATCATTTATTTTGAAACCACACAACATCACAGATTAAACATGAACACATTGCTGCATACAACCTGGTAAACGCATACGAATCATAATATGTGCATTACATTTAAAAATAGCATACACTTAATAATAACCGCACCAGAGGAGCATTTCACATTACGGTAACACATAATTCAGCGTCCAGCTATACACAAATACAGAAATGTCGACCGCGACGGATGTGAAAGCATGTTTGAAATATACATTTTGTTCAGGTTGATATTTCAAGGCAATCACACACAATTAATTCCCATTATCTTTCCATCTTCGGACAGGCAACTAAAGTGCTGCTGGTGGCTTTGAGGTTGCAGCTGAACAAAGAGGCTTCTTCATTGCTCCGAAGCATTTTGCATACATTTTCCACTAGAGAGCACAACATCAAAGAGCCATCTTGAATACAGAAATATCAATAAAAGACACATCAATTGAACCATATTACATTACGAGAAACATAAATACAGCCAGTTACACAGCATGATAAAAGCATACGTTTTACACACATAAAGTATTCAAGTCCACATATTTCGTTTCCTCCAGAGCTGGCATCATGGTATTTCCACTTAAATAATTCACATTGAGTACTTGCTGATATCAGGAATACATTCAAATGAATTCAAAAGTAATAACAAGTTACTCTGTGGCTTGTTGTCCATGACTGGCACCTGAGCTTCACATTGCCAATGCAAATCTAAAGACAGTTGTATCCCTTATACTGTACATCCCCTATAAATACATGTGCTTGATTGATTGACTGATTGATTGACTGATTGATTAATTGATTGATTGATTAATTGATTGATTGTTCGTTCTGCTCAAATATAATGTTAACAAAGACACAACCCGGGAACACATTCAAGTTACACCACAACAGTGACAGCTTAGCAATACAAATATTACCACTTTTTCATATCCAAGTTCTGCACCTCTTTATTTGTACACTGAATATAATGCCTCTTTAAAGAAATAACCTTAATGGCAAGTACATGTCAATATTTTCCTGGAAAGTAATCATTTTATCACACAAGCAAAAACAAAGCTTATAATGCCGCACATTTTACAAACATAATTCAATAGTGACACAATTACTACCAAATCAAGGCACAGTGAGACACCTGCCGTTAGTAATTCACTACATTGCATGTTGTCTAGCTGAGAAAATATTACATTACATGACGCTTTTGTAAGCGACTTACATACAGTCAGTACTGTGAGCAATCCCCACAGGAGCAATTTGGGGTGAAGTGTCCCAGGGACACAACGACATGCTGACTGCAGTGGGACTCGAACTTGCTATCCCCTGATTCCAAGTCCAGCACACTATCCACTGAGCCACAGCCTCCAAAATACGCAAATATAATTCAAACTCTGTATCATTTTGATGCTTTTCGATGCGTGCATAGAGGAACATGGGTAGTTCACGTGGGCGGGAGACTACGCTGCATCACACAGAGATTAGAGCCAGGTATCTCTGGTTTTCCACATTTTATAGAGCACTTTGGGTTTAAAGCAAGAACTCTATTTCATCCATGTTTTATTTACTGTGGCACATTTATTGTACATAGCTTCTGATATTGATTAATGTAATGCTAAGTCGTTGTTTCCCTTTATCCAACAGCCATAGTTACAACACCTTAAATGTGTTTTTGATCTTAAGACAGAAAGGAATGTCTTTGCCTGCATACAGTATATTTATTTTAATGTGTGGATACTATATTATTTGTACCGCTGTGAGTGTTTCTTATTCTGTTCTTACTTCGTTTTTTATGTTCATGGTCATAATGTGTCGGAAAATATATCGGAGTAAGTAAACAATACAATCAACAATAAAAGCATTGAAAGAAAATGCTCGTTCAAACATACTGTACATGTAGCCCGACTTATACAGAATTTCTTTCTGTATTTTACGAAGTACAATGGGCTTTTTCAAACTATTATAATGTTGGTATTCTTGTGTGTCTGTATAGATATGATTAGTTTCCAGACAGTCCGTGTCTCTTGATGGCCATGCAGTGTCTTCTGAATGTGAAATTGCCCTCTTCAAAATGTCCTTGCAACTTTTTTCTCGTGTCATAAAAGACAGATTTGCGTCATGAGGGATCCTAAGCTAATCGAACTCCTACGGTCTGTATGGGTTGTTTTGTTTACTCCAAGATATGTATTTATTTCATCCACCCATATAAGATCTGTTTTATACTAAAGAGATTCAGAACCGAGTGTTTCTTATTAGTACGCTGACCCGGTTGTTACCGTAACCCTGGTTCCCTCGACAAAACGCCTATTGGATTTAGAATGATTGCAGAATAAACACTCGATGGCACGTGCACATTTTGTTCAGCGAGACAATCTCCACCTATTAATACCATTGATATGGTTTGTGTTATGAATTACACCACAGTCACATGACTTCATGTCAACGGCTGAAGGCGGACTGGTGTTCTCGACTGTGTTACGTCTCTATTGCAAACAACATGTTTGATTATATTTATCCTGACTTTGCATTTTGAATACCTGAACGTTTTTTAAAGGTGTCGTGCTTGTCAAGTAGAGGTTATTTACAATATTGTGTTTCTTATAGACATTGAGGTAGTTGACCAAGAGCTTTTGCCTTTATAATACTGTCAGGAGAACTTACAACGAGTTTCACCTTTCTGCAATGTAGATGAATTGTGTTGTTAATTACAATAAGTCCACATGACCTCTGTAGAGGCAGCGAGTAAGACCAAAGTGACCGCCTTCAAATGGTTTATTAACTGTAACAAAGCCATGAATGAATAGGTCCATTGTCGTTGTCCCAAAGTCTCAAAGAGTACTTGTTTGTATTTTTACTTCATAACTGAAACAAAATCCTTGTCAAAATAGTGTTGAGGTAATTTGTAGCCAACCAACTATCATTGTTAACACTTGATGATAGAAGCACTGTCAAGACCAACACAACGCATTTTCAAAACACGCTGCATTTCCGTCTGACTGGGTTCTATTTGGGTTCTATTTGGGTTCTATTTGGGTTCTATTTCTGTCTGAGGCGACTCAACGTGACAATATGAACACACAACATGACAAGTGCCACGGTGAGAAGATTGCACATAATGTCCGGATGCTTAGAATGAACGCCTTTCAGAGTCTAAGCAAATCAATTCTCCGTAGCCTCAATTAAATTGCTGTCTAAACCAAATCGCTTCTGTCATTAGCTTTAGAAAGCACATCATAGTAAACAATACAATTTAAAACATGCAGGCGTGCCATTCATTAGGTCCCTTCTCGTTGTAATCGTCAAGCCCCTGATAAATACTAACTGGACATTGCATGTGAAGACTTACATTATTGTTTTGCTGATAGGGAGAGAGGAGCAGAAACAACAGGTGATGTGTCAGACCATGGTCAGACACATCACCTGTTGTTTCTGCAGTCTCTCCCTGACTGACTGCAGTGGGACTCGAACTTGCTATCCCCTGATTCCAAGTCCAGCACACTATCCACTGAGCCACAGCCTCCTAAATATGCAAATATAATTCAAACTCTGTATCATTTTGATGCTTTTCGATGCGTGCATAGAGGAACATGGGTAGTTCACGTGGGCGGGAGACTACGCTGCATCACACAGAGAGATTAGAGCCAGGTATCTCTGGTTTTCCACATTTTATAGAGCACTTTGGGTTTAAAGCAAGAACTCTATTTCATCCATATGTTTTATTTACTGTGGCACATTTATTGTACATAGCTTCAGATATTGATTAATGTAATGCTAAGTCGTTGTTTCCCTTTATCCAACAGCCATAGTTACAACACCTTAAATGTGTTTTTGATCTTAAGACAGAAAGGAATGTCTTTGCCTGTATTTTACGAAGTACAATGGGCTTTTTCAAACTATTATAATGTTGGTATTCTTGTGTGTCTGTATAGATATGATTAGTTTCCAGACAGTCCGTGTCTCTTGATGGCCATGCAGTGTCTTCTGAATGTGAAATTGCCCTCTTCAAAATGTCCTTGCAACTTTTTTCTCGTGCCATAAAAGACAGATTTGCGTCATGAGGGATCCTAAGCTAATCGAACTCCTACGGTCTGTATGGGTTGTTTTGTTTACTCCAAGATATGTATTTATTTCATCCACCCATATAAGATCTGTTTTATACTAAAGAGATTCAGAACCGAGTGTTTCTTATTAGTACGCTGACCCGGTTGTTACCGTAACCCAGTCAGCCTTACCTTCCCTCTTCATCTGATTGGCCATTTCAATGTATTCTCCACATTGCCTCCAAATCATCCTTGTCCTTAAAATCTGTCTCGAACTTAGTAGAATATTGCTGATATAAAGTAGAACTAGTAGTGGATATTCCTGTGTTGTTATCCAAACTGCCACTACTTGATATTGATAATACTCTACCTGCATGTGGGTGGGTTAGGTTTATGAATGAGGATTGAGATTGGTTAGGATAATGGTAAGAATATCGTTCATGCCATCACCATCGTGTGTCTCTGTATGTTAGGAGAATGTGTGATTCTAGAGTAATGGGCCATCCAAACAATTGTTTACGGGATGATGAGATGTTGGACCAATGGGAATACTTCTAATGTTGGTTAAAAAAACAGCTGCTTAAAGTACTGGGCTAGAAATGACTGTCATGAAATAATAAGTGCAAAACCAACATATTGTTCCAACTTTCTTTTAGCTTTAACAATACTTTTGGACTTGCTTAGCTGTCTAAATCGTGACAATCTTGTCCATTGTTGTGCTTATCTACAGTAAGGGAATATTTCTCAAATATACAATCGCCCTAAAGTACATTGTGCCACCTCGAGTGCTGTCATCTACTGTATGCTGTCCCTGATTGACTGATCATGGCCATAAAGCAATTTGCAATTGTTTTACATTATAGATGAGGCATTGCCTAGAACTAGTGTCACAATGGGTATCCATCATACCAAACAGTGGCCCGATACACATTCAAAATCTGACAATTGATACTAACCTCTTCCTTGGATCTACAATGCAACATACAATGGCTTTGTTGGGTTCATTTAACAGTGTGAACTTCAGATGTCCCACGCCTGATACACTGAAGCTGCCTGTGGACTTGCCCCCTCTGACTCCTCGCCATTGCTTCCTTTATTTTGTACTCCCGCCATTTCTAACCCTCGATCTGAAAGACTTCTCTCTGAGTGGACCACCACAGACCCTACCTTTAGACTCTTATCCACCTCGGCTGATTCAGTCAGCTGGTTGACGTTATGGACTCGATTCCTCACTCCCAAGACTTGACGATTGTGACTGCTAGTGGCATCTCTGAAATCACCCTCTCTACCAGCTGCTTGCACAGACTGGTCTTTCCTCCCCCATCTGACCACCCTGCTCCACAGCTGGCACTGCACGAGGCAACAGACGGGTCGAGACTTGCAAACAGCCTGGAAACCCTTCTTAAAGTTCTCGTTGTAGTAGCCGTAGATGATAGGGTTGACGCTGGAGTTGGAGAAAGCCAGCCAGTGGGCGAAGGGAAAGATGTAGCTGGTCAGAAGTTCCACCTGGTCCCGGTCGAAGCCTGCGTAGTCAGTCATCATCATGAGGGTCCACAGCGGCAGCCAGGACAGCATGAAGAGCAGAGCCACCACGATGAGCATCTTTATCACCTTGATCTTTTTCTGGGAGATCAATGGCTGGCCAGCTCTTGCAATCACAGAAGACCCCAACTTGTATCCGATACTCCCGTACATGAGCATGATGGCGGTGAGCGGCACCAGGTAGATGAGAGCAAACAGAACCGCTGTGTAAACCTTTCTCATCTGAGGGATGGCAAAGTTCTCGTAGCAGGAGTACAGGGGGACGGTTTGGTTGAAGTCGTTATTGTGCACCATGTAGTGGAAAGGAACTTTATCCACAGTCAGAGCCACAGCAGCAGGACACATGATAAGCACTGCTAGCGTCCAGATGAACACGATGGCCCCCTTCGCAACCAGAACAGTGGGCTTGGGCTGTAGAGGGTACACTACACACCGAAACCTAAAGATAAAAGCATTGCTGAATGTTAGTGTTAGGAAAATCTCACTCGTCACCGACTCGAGCTTCGATATCAGGATCCATGTATTTGTGATGTACACAGCTACAGTTGGGATACCTTTGTTATCATGTTGCTCTCATTTTGGAAGAGGACATTCAGTATTTTCCCAACAGTTTTATATATGATATATATGTCTTTACATATACCAAAAAGAATATTTAACTAAAATACTTCTTGCTTTATAATTTTATTTTCCAATTATGTTTTACATTCATCATTTAGGTTTTAAAATCAAGTTGAATGCCCGTCTAAGAACTAGAGATATTTTCCATATTCAAATGTTCTGTCACAGAAGAGTATTGGGGTCGGGTATAAGTTGAAATAAATGAAAAAGGGAAGATATTTTATTTTGTATTTGGTAAAAAAAAAGTCTAAGTGTTGAGAAAAAAGTTGAGTTTTCATATATTTCATAAATGCAGTAGTTAGATGTATTCTCAAAGGTTCAACATTTATTCCAGATATTTTTATTTTACTCCAACTTTGTTCTCAACGTTGTGAGTTCTCGAAATCCAAAATAAAAGGAAATCGTCCTCTTTTTCTCCGTTTGGCCGGCCTTAAAACTGTTCCACATTAGAATAGAATATATCTGTATTGTCATCATACAAAGTACAACGACATTTCTTTGGCAACTCTCACTGCAGTAAAAAATAGACACAATAAATAATATTTGGTTATGTTCTGTGTCCCTGGAAATGTGCGATGGGGAAATGGAGACAAAGTAGACCTCACCTCTCAACAGCTATGGCCACCAGAGTGAAGACTGAAGCAGAAACAGACACTCCTTGCACAAAGCCGCTCATCTTACACACACAGTTGGAAAAAGGCCAACCTGTGGAAGAAAGGATAACGTCTCATCAGAGAGGAACTCAAACTGGCAATTCACTGACATGATTATCCCTCTTTGAGACGCCCTATCAGTTGATTGTACATGGTGTTCTTCAAGAAGCAGGTAAATACGACAATTACCAAACATCAATGTAATCGCCTATTGTGTAAATGAGGTCTTCTGGAGATCCGGGGTCGATGACCTCTGTGGAAATATTCAAAGAGCTCAGTTCAATTGACAATAAATCCATAAAGTCTTTTAAACAATTGTCAATAAGTAATCTGGTCTGTGTTATTTCCAATTCATCATAATAATACGTGTGGACTATGAATGTTCTGACTTTTTGACAAGGACACAGAATAATGGATATTGGGGTTTTTCCACAAACAAATTATATGACAATTGAGTAATCAAATACTTTGCTTTACTTAACTACATTTGAAGAACTATCAACACAATGACTCACTTATGTTACATCTTGAACAGATGCCTGAAATATAAGATAAAACCATTTTCATATTTTAAATGGAGGATTCAAATGCTTACGGCTAAAGACTTGAAGGTTTCCAAAGTTTAGGTTGGGCTTCTCAAAGAACACAGAAAAACATGGCTAATTATTTGTTCAGAGAGACCTGGGTGTCTCTGGCAAATACAAAACGTAACATTCACTTTTCGAAAATGTGTAGTATAAAACTCCTTTTAACTTTGTTGTTTGTTTGAAGAAATAATCAAATACAGCTGTGCGCTGAATCAGTGGGGGCGACTACTGAACAAAACAGTCAGTTTTTAAAGGTGTAAAGTAAAAAAAAGAAATCAAAGTCTTGTGTTGGGAACAAATTGATATTCCAATTCACAAAGACATGAGTATTTGAATACATATTGACACAGACTAAGGAATAGGCGTGAGTCCAATTACTTGTGACGCAAGTGGCAAAATGTCAACATTAGGTGAGCCATATTATTGAGTTCATAGATCTACATTTGAAAGACCAGAAACAACATGTTTCTACATATTAACATATTGTGGTAACATTCTCATATACCTCCATATACATATATATACTGCTCATCATTGGTATTGCACAACAGAGGTGTTCTTGCAGATCTATTATACCTTATTAAGATAACTGGTGACTGGCTCTTTAATTGTCAATCTCCCTCTTTATTCACAGCCTGTTCGTGTGAAAGTTAACAACAGTTGATTTCCGATCAGGTGTGGGAGATGGTTTCTAACTCATGAACAGCACTGTGTGCCTGATGTGATCGCCTACACAGTATGGCTTATAATGTGCTCTCTTTCTATTTGTAGAGGTAATCAAACGAAATGATTGCCAACACCTGTGATTCATCTGGGAAATTGCAAGTGCACACTGACGAGGGTCTGTATGTGCAGTTCTATTTCGTCCCTACTGACCGCCAGAGGCGGTGCTTTAGCACTGGATATGTCCATCGCGCGCATGCGCAGCTCGAGTACCAATAACAACAAAGTCACCTGTGACCCACGTGACACCGGCTATATCAGCCGTTGTCGTCAGAGGATCTGTTCCTTTCATCTTCTCGCTGCGCGAGGGTACCGTGGCTACGTTTTTGTAGCCTACAGCGTTCAGGTTTGAACGTTTGATCTGAGGGATTTCTCTGCAAGCAGCTGGCCGCGTGAAGCTTCGCGACTGACAGTCGGAGCTACGGGTCGTTAGACGCGTCCTCCAGGAGCTGCGGCCGGCTGTGCAGAGCCTCGACAGACAGGTTTGTGTCAGCTTGTTGCTGGTGATGGCTGTGTTTCCACACCCTCTCCCAGCCAAGTTGTCCTGATTACCGTCTGATTGTTTGTGGCTTAGACTTTCTGGTGACGACAGTGTTCCCGCTTCCTCTCCCATAAAGTTGCCCTTATGCTCTTTTGAAAGTTCTGCTTGTGGCGTTGTGCCCGAGCTATCATTAGCATTTGAGTCCCAGCTTTGGCTGCGTCCCTCATTCAATTTAGTATGGAAGCCCAGAGGGTCATACTTTAAACCCGTTTTTCGTTTAGATGCAGAAAGTAAGGTAAGTACTTTCTATTTCTTAGAAGCTATTATCTGGTCTTAACATTTGTGTTCTGACTTGGTCGCTTGATTGTTAGCAGCAGCCGCTTGGCTAACACCTTGCTGTCTAGTGGGCAGCCGTTGGCTGACACTTTTAGGCACCGGCCACAGTTACTATTGTAACTAAGGTTCTAAGCCGTAAGTACTGGCCATAGTCAATTCTCTTTTCCTCCGTACCCAAATCTCTAAAAACGGGGCTACAACGGAGCTGATCCAGATTGGCGTCCGATATGACGTAATATTGGCAATGTGGACCCACGGCACTATCAGAAAGTTTCTATCAGAATCAATGCCGACGTGTTTTGGACGTAATATGGTCTTTGTTTACATTAGCAAGCATCGCTAACACTCAGAGCTAACCTGTACTGGAGAGAGCGCATGTGTAAAAAAAAAGGAATTCACCTTGTGGTAAACCCGCAAGAGAAAAAGCATTTGAGCTCCATACTGTTTCAGAAATAATCCTTGAAGTGGTTTCCAACATGATGGCATTTAATCACGGGAGCATTTAGCTGTATCTGCCGGGTAATTCTGAGCAGGCATTAGCTCCACCTCCTATTCGTATTTTTGTTTTCTTCAAGCTAAGGACCCAGAATCAGCGTTTCTCTAACAAGGCTGAAACAGAGGGATATGAGGGATGTCTAAAATGCATGATCTGTTTGATATTTTGAGCAAAACACATCATATACATGTTTTTTATATATTTGTATATATCTGAGACCCATAATATATGCCTACTAATAGCATAATAGGATACCTTTAAGTCGCTATTACCTGTGATGAGGTTGTCCACCAGGGTTGTAGGGATGCAGAAGATGCCCACCAACAGGTCACTGATTGCCAGATTGAGGATGAAGAGATTGGTGACCGTGCGCATACAACGGTTTTCAAACACGATCAAACACACCAAGAGGTTTCCCACCATGCACAGCAGGAAGATTAAGAAGTAGGCCAGGATGTAGCTCGTGGCCACATAGAGAGAGTGTTGATAGTACGGGAAATAGGTGTTGTTGGGGATGTTGGGGATGTTGGTGATGTTTGCGACGCCATGTAGGCTGGCGTTTGCAAAGGCTTCTGTGCTGGCTGATCCCTCCTCGAACTTGTTGTCCAGGACCTCCATTATTGGGATGAACCCACCCTGCAGGGGGAATCAAACAAAGATTATTTTAGGTGTGTCCCCAACTCAGAATGTATTGGTCATGTCTTGACTATTGTCAAAACGGTTATGGTATTGTTAGTTATTTAGTTTAGTCGTTGACGCTATTTGTTTTGAGAATTGGATGTATGTCTGCAGTACTGAAAGGGAGCGCAGAGCCATAGAAGTAGAAAAGAAAAATGTTCTAGCCGGCTTTTTCATTCGTTATCAATTCAACTTTTGCCCTTTTTCCATTCCTCTCATTGTATCCACAGACGGAGGGGAAATGTCACCGGACAGTAATCACTGAAAAGTATTCGATGATTGGGACGTATTCAAACTCAGGGACCCTTGCAAATTTGGATCCTGCCCTCATATCATTTGAGGTTCTCTATACATTTTCCAGCCCATGTAGTTGTAGCTTCCTTCATGAAGGAGAAAATGCTTGGTGACTGGAAATAGTTCGATCTTTGTCATAGCATGCCAACACTGATGCAACACATTTAGGTCTGTGACATAGACTGCAAATGAGTGAAATTGTAACGTAATTTCTATGCTTTTATGAGGCAGACTTGCATGCCAGAATGATATTTAAAGCATCAATAATCCTTAACTCTTTAAATGTTTTATCAGATGTTCCACACAACCGTTGACTTTTCATATTCAGGCCCATTGGGTGTACGAGTTGGGTGAATGTTTGACTGCTTGTATAAATGTAATGCAATAAATGCTAGAATAACATGTCAAAAATCTATATGTCTGCCCTTAAATGTGATTTTCTTTTAAACAATGATGAAGGTGTGTTTGACACATTTGGTGTAGTGTTTCAAAGAAAGTGGAAGTCGTTCTTGGATGCTATTATATCTGTAAAAACTAGAGTTCATCGTGAGTCATGCACTTGATTGGATTTCAGATGATTTATGCGTTATAAACTTTCCGAACACATCAGTCTTTAAGCAACATTTCAGCCGACAGAATCAAAGGTCTCCATCCAAAAATGAGAAGCTGACTTCTGTCCGCCACAATCAGGCGACCCTTTGTTGAGAACATTTAGAAAAACTAAATCTGCTACCTTATTACATTACATTGCATTTAGCTGACGCTTTTATCCAAAGCGACTTACAATAAGTGCGTTCGACCAACCTTATCTTTCTTACAGTGCAGACGCTTTTCTGCTTGCTCCTGCCTCTGCTTACTTTTTATGCTGATTTTCCTACTCTTATTCTCTGAAAACTTCGAGCAGCGGCTCCTGGACATTAACTTATCACTGGGACAGTTCATCTTCGTAAATAGACGGAGGGTTTCAGCCATATTTCAACATTTTTACTACGACCTCAGTCTTACAGTAGCGTGGCCTAGCAACAGCTAAAGCCTGTACTGCATGCTATTTAGCTTAAGCTAGTTGGTAGCAAAATGCCTCCGTTCTCTACAGATGACTTCCACAAACTTATACAGAAGATAGCTGTGTTGGAAATGAAAATGCAACGGTTGGAAGTTAACGTGGAAGTGAATGGACTATGTCGTGGGAATGACACCACTTTACCAGTGTTGCAAAATAATGGAGAAGGGTATGCTAACTCAAAGCTAGTTAGCAGCTACAAGGATTCCAAGGAACAGGAGGGCTGTGTACCGGGTAATAAATCTACAAGTGGTAGTCCTCCCTGGAACTCTCTGGGTGCAAGGCCTAAGAGTAAATCATTTCCATGGGATTTGGGAGGACGGATAACAGGCAGAGCCCAGCGCTCTGAAATCTGTGATGCGACCGGCTGGCCTGCATTGTTATCACCCAGGAAGAGCGCCTCTTCAACCCCTAAACAGCCGTGGACAGCTGCTAAAGGGAGAATTACAAACAATCCTCCGAAACCACCAAGTGTGCCAATCCAGAACAGATACGCTCCGCTGACCGAGAGCCGGAGATCTCTTTCTGATGACCTGGATAACCCGTCCTCTTCACACAGCAGGGTAAGGACCAATAGCTACTCCAAAAGTAAAAGGCTAGAGGGAAAGCTAACGACTGGGCCTGACACTCTGATTGTGGGTGACTCTGCTGTAAGAGATGTAAAAGGTCTGTGTAATAAGAACAACACCAAAGTACTCTGTTTTCCCAAGGATGTGGTCTCTGACTTGGTGACTCTCTCTGACTGAGAAGATCCTGCATATTGGGGCTGAACATCCGACTGTGAAGAATGTGGTACTGCACATTGGAACAAATGATGTTGTGAAACAACAGTCAGAAGTGCTGAAAGAAGACTTTAATTGTTTGTTGGAAACTGCCAGCTCTCTAAATGCAGATGTGTTCATCAGTGGCCCTCTACCGCCAGTCAGAAGAGGAGTGGAGAGATTCAGCAGATTGTTTGCACTGAACACCTGGCTTTCAACTGCCTGTACTGACCATTCTGTCCATTTTATTGACAATTTTAACTTTTTCTGGGATCGCAGACATCTTTTCAAGGCAAATGGAGTTTGCCTGAACAAGACAGGAGTGAAATTCTGTCCCCCCCCCCCCCCTGTCAACGCCTTTGAGGATACTCCGTTCACCCTCGCCCACCCTCCTGGAGATCGCTGAACACATGAAGGAGATACAGAGGGTTGGCACGATTCCTGGATTTCAAAGACCAAACTAAGGCGATACGCAGGGCTGGCAGCATGTCCTTTACCCCCGCTCCTCAACGACGCCCACCCAAATCACCGCAGAGACGCGCACCATCTCCCCCGTCTTCATCACCGCGCCTACGTCAACCAGCTCCCCCCCTCGCAGCATGTCCTTTACCCCCGCACCATCTCCCCCGTCTCCTGATAAGAATGTGTGTGTACAAAATGCAACAAACTCTTACTGATATGTGATGGGTCCAGGCTCAAGGAGCGTATGGCACTCTCAACTCTTTCCAGGACATGCCGGGGCCCTGCCTGCCAGTAGCTTTGCCGATATCTGTGTTGATAGGTAATAGATTAAGAGCGGTGAATCATCTTACATACAGGAAGCGCTCAAACGTTTGTGTGAGTTTATCACGTTTAGCAGTGATTCCATGTCAGCCACAGCTTGTCACAAAACATCTTACTGATAGTGTATCCAACAAACTTAAACTAGCTTTAATAAATGTCAGGTCTTTGGCAGGAAAAACATTTTTAATCAATGATTTTATCACTGAGCACAATCTTGATTTTATGTTTTTAACAGAAACTTGGATTGAACAAAATAACAGTGCAGCTGTTCTTATCGAATCAACCCCTCCCAACTTTAGTTTTATGAGTCAGGAAAGAATGCATAAGAAAGGGGGTGGAGTTGCTATTCTGTTCAATGATTCCCTTCAATGCAGGAAGACATCTTATGGGAACTTTGCTTCTTTTGAATATGTGGCCCTTCAGCTGAAATGCTCCTCTCGAGCTCTGTTCCTAAATATCTACAGACCACCCAAATACTGTGCAAGCTTTTTTGATGACTTTAGTGAACTGCTGTCTATAGTGTGTATTGACTTTGACCGTCTAGTCATTGTTGGTGATTTTAACATCCATGTTGACAACCCCCAGGACAGAGGGGCTAAAGAACTGTTTTGTGTTCTTGATAGCTATGGACTGACTCAGCATGTGACGGAGCCCACGCACAATAAGGGGCACACTCTGGACTTAATTATCTCAAAGGGTCTGAATATCTCTGAGGTTGTGGTGACTGATGTTGCACTCTCTGACCATTCCTGTGTTTTCTTTGAGAGCTCTATTTCTGAGGTAACCACAAAGCGATATTTAACTGAAAATACTAGGGAAATGTTTACTCAGAATTTTTCTTCCACACTTGCCCCTGCTAACATCTCAGTAAATGAGCTAGTAGATCATTTTAATTCAAAAATGAAAATGTTATAGATGCCATTGCTCCAATTAAGGTAAAGGAAGTGTCTGGAAAGTAAATATCTCCATGGAGAAAGGCCATGACCGTGAGAGCAGAAAAAAGAGAATGTCGAAAAGCTGAACGCAGGTGGCGAAAAACAAATCTCCAGGTTCACTTTGAAATCTATAAAGAGAGACTTGGCCTCTATAATTTGGAATTGAAAAACGCACGACAATCATTCTTCTCTGACATCATTACCAAAAACAAAAACAATGCACGTGCCTTGTTTGCTACCGTCGACAGACTAACTAACCCCCCAGTGTCAGTACCCTCTGAATTTCTATCCACCAGGGCGTGCAAAGATTTTGCCTCCTTCTTCACTGACAACATTCAGAAAATCAGACAAGCAGTCAGTGCCTCTGCATCAGGTACAGCAAATGTGTTGTCTCTGTGTCCACCTAATATCAATTCAAACACCATGACACAATTCCATCAGATTAATGATAAAAACCTAGAGGACATTATACAACTTCTGAAGTCCTCCTCCTGCTGCCTTGATATTATTCCAACAGGATTTTTCAAAGATGTTTTTCGTTGCATGGCCTCAGATCTACTTCATATAGTAAACAAATCTCTTCACTCAGGTATTTTTCCACAGGCCCTGAAAACTGCAATCATTAAACCGCTCTTAAAAAAGAATAATCTAGATGCTTCAGTAATGAACAATTACAGGCCCATATCAAACCTCCCATTTCTAGGTAAAATCATCGAAAAAGTTGTTTTTCAACAGTTGAGTAATTTCTTGCATTTAAATGACTGTTTCGATGTGTTCCAGTCAGGCTTTCGTCCAAACCACAGCACTGAGACTGCTCTTGTAAAGGTCTTTAATGACATCCACTTAAACACAGACAGTGGCAGAACTTCAGTGTTAGTATTATTAGATCTCAGTGCTGCGTTTGACACTGTTGACCACAACAAATTACTAGACCGACTGGAAAACTGGGTGGGACTTTCGGAAACAGTTCCTCAAGGCTCCATCTTGGGGCCTCTTCTCTTTAACGTCTACATGCTACCACTGGCTCAGATAATGAAAAACAACAAAATAAGTTACCATAGCTATGCAGATGACACACAAATCTACGTAACAATTTCACCAGGAGACTATGCTCCAATTCAAACACTGAGTAAGTGCATTGAACAAATCAATGACTGGATGTGTCAGAACTTTCTCCAATTAAACAAAGATAAAACTGAGGTAATGGTTTTTGGAGGCAAGGCAGAACGTATAAAAGTGAGTGCTGAGCTTCAGCCTGCAATGTTCAAACCAACAGATAAAGCCAGAAATCTAGGTGTAGTCATGGACTCTGACATGAGTTTCAACAGTCACATTAAAACAGTTACTAAATCAGCCTACTATCACCTAAAGAACATATCTAGGATTAAAAGACTAATGTCACAGCAGGATTTGGAAAAACTTGTCCATGCTTTTATCTTCAGTAGACTCGACTACTGCAATGGTGTCTTCACAGGTCTCACTAAAACATCTATTAGGAAGCTGCAGCTGATTCAGAACGCCGCTGCTCGAGTCCTCACTGACACTAAGAAAGTGGATCACATCACTCCTGTTCTGAAGTCTTTACACTGGCTTCCTGTGTGTCAAAGAATAGATTTCAAAATATTGCTGCTGGTTTATAAAGCACTGAATGGTTTAGGCCCAAAATACATTTCTGACCTCCTGCTAAATTATGAACCATCCAGATCTCTCAGGTCTTCAGGGACTGGTCAACTTTCTGTCCCCAGAGTCAGAACTGAACATGGAGAAGCAGCGTTCAGTTATTGTGCTCCAAATATCTGGAACAAACTCCCAGAAACCTGCAGGTCCGCTGCAACTCTGACTTTTAAATCCAGGCTGAAAACTTTTCTTTTTGTCGCTGCTTTTAATTGAACTATTCACATCTTAGACTGCACTGTAACTTTTATCCATGTATTTTTTCTTTTAATGTTTTAAATTTAAACGTAATTAATTTCTCCATGACATTTATGAGAGGGACTGCTCGACAGTAGGATATTTGGGATATCCATCGTAGCCAGGGTTTACGATCAGTTTTTAGGTGAGTTGTACTGAGGAACAAGTATCGCAGCACCGACGGGTGAAAAATAGTGTTTTGGTAACACGGGGTGTTCAGGTAACACTTAAAGACTTTGTTATGGAACGCAAAGCAGAGTAGGGGGCTAGTACACCCTCCTGAGGGTCCGGTTGTGGATGTCATGCGAGCATAACATGGTGAAAACAATCAGTCTAAATGAACAATCGGGACGGAAATGTTCGGATTTCCAAAGAGAGGTTCTGTGAATAAATTAAAAATCAAGAACCGAAATAAAAATATGAACATATGATACTGCCTCCATTATACAAGTGTACAAAGACAAAAAACAACTTTTACTTAGTCTGAGATTTTAATCAATCAATCAATGTTTATTTATATAGCCCAATATCACAAATGTTGCATTTGTCTCAGTGGTCTTCACAGTGTGTACAGAATATCAGTATGACAATACGACACCCTCTGTCCTTAGACCCTCACATCGTACAAGGAAAAACTTCCAAAGAAAACCCAGTTTAAAGGGAAAAATGGGAGAAACCTCAGGGAGAGCAACAGAGGAGGGATCCCTCTCCCAGGACGGACAGACGTGCAATAGATGCCGTGTGTAAATTGAAAAGATAATACATTTGCAACATAGGTAGTCCAGATGTTTGGAAATGCATGTGTGTATAATAGGAAGATGAATCCACGAGGATATCCATCCAGGACTTATGATCCAGGACCACAGCCACGACTCAAGATCCAGCGCTCGCGATCCAGGACACAGGACCGCAGGATCATCCATGACTCCGGATCCCAGCGTATATAGACACCAAAAGAAAGACATTTGGGGAAGCTGGGTTAATCGGAACAATTGTGTTGACATATACAGTATTTGTGTACTTAGTCATCCCATCAAGTCACGTCAACTTTAATGTATGATCTCATTAAGGAACTACTTTTGATGGGTGATTAAATAAAATAAAGTATATTCACTCAAGTTTTGTACTTAAGTACAATCTTGAGGTTCTTGTGCTATAATTGAGTCTTTTAATTGATGTTACTTTTGCTTCACTGCATTTCAGCATAGAATATGTACATTTTACTGCTAGATGTGTTTGGTATAACGACAAATTAAGAACTGCTGCATGACACTGCTCGATGCCCATGCTGTAGTTGGGAATGTTATATTAAAGGTGGGCAGGTAAATAAAGAAAAAAGAAAAGAAGAACGCTCGGTAATAAAGATTTCATAGCTTTTTTTGAGAATTTCTTTTTTATTTAAGCTCTCAGGAAGAGGGCAAGTGGTGAGGTTGACTTTGCCTTAATACAATAAAATAAAGCTGTGTTGAGCTTAACTACAAATAAAGCTCCTACTGAGGTTTTCAAACTATTCAAAATCTCCTGACTTTACCCTTAAAAAAATACAAAGTAATTATTGTACTAGATCCTCGATATGATTAAAGTCAATCATTGGATTAAATGTCTCTTGACCTTTTTCTTAATGAATATAACTCAGCCGTGTTGCTCCCTTTGTGTGCAGGACAGCAAACAAACAAAGTGAAAATGCTGTTTTGAAACGAAAAACCCCAACAAATATTTCCACAAAGAAAAACGTTGTTATCTTAAACACCCATATATCTTTTTGGACTTCACCACGCTCTGGATTGAATGGAAATGTAAGGATCAACGAGTCAGAAACAATCCCACGTTCGTGCTCCGCTCACATGTTCCATGTAGACAATTTGTTCTCTGGCAGAAATGTATCCTGAGCCAAGGCTGAAAATTGATCATCCATGTTGCTTTGGCTGTGGCTTTGGTCGATTTCAAACAGGTTTTTCTTCTCAACATGCCACACTGGTCATCCTCTGTAATCTGTGAACAGCAGGATGGTGGGAAAGACTTTAAAACATCAGCTTTCCTACGGTTGAATGACTGAGAAAGGCACACACTGAAACCTTGATTGCACCACAAAGACAATTACAAAGACTTTAGTTCATGTCTGCAAAGGATTCTGTTCCTAGTAAAGCTTACTGTCGCAGCTTCCTTCCCGTGTTCCCATAAGCTACTTCCTTCTGCTTCACAGAACATGTCTGCATGAGAGGCTACCTACAAGCCTGAATCTATTGACCGTGGTACTAGTGTCTTTTAAAGAGCCCTATTCTGCTTTTTGGGAGTTTTCCCTTTGCTGCAGTGTGTTATAAAGGTTTTTGTGCATGTTAATGGTCTGCAAAGGCTAAAATTCCAAAGTTCCCTCTCCCCCCCTGAAACACATCCATCGGACTCCTTTGTTTACTTCCATTACATAATGACATCACTATATGTAACACTCATATTGGCTAGCGCTCCAACACATTGTACGTGATAGGCTAAGGGGCGGGACATCTCTAAGTGGTTGACCAATCACAACAGAGCTGGCCAGCTAACCAATCAGAGCAGACTGGGCTCTGGTTTCAGACGGAGGGTGAAAAGAGGTGCTGCAGCACCGTCAGCATGAGAAAAATAAAGAGCTTTGTGAACATTAAAGCTTGGAGACATGTCACAATAGAGACGCTACATACTGATATACACCTGAACATCAACAGGAGAGGACTCTTTAAAGTAGAGATACTACATACTGATATACACCTGAACATCAGCAGGAGAGGACTCTTTAAAGTAGAGACACTACATACTGATATACACCTGAACATCAGCAGGAGAGGACTCTTTAAAGTAGAGACACTACATACTGATATACACCTGAACATCAGCAGGAGAGGACTCTTTAAAGTAGAGACTCTACATACTGATATACACCTGAACATCAGCAGGAGAGGACTCTTTAAAGTAGTTTGCCATTCCTTTCATAATATGATCCCTGTATTTAAAGAAAACCCCTCTGTGCTGCCCACTCACTGATGTCGTGAGCATGCTGTGTCTGTCTGTGACTTTAAAAAAAAACGTTTCTGCAGTCCAACTCTGTGATGTGCTGACAACATGCTGTGAGGCACGTCCAGGTGATAACTAACGATGGAAACCTGCATCCTTATATATTATTAGCAGCATAATCAGCGTAATTTACATACGTTATTAGTTACAACCACTGACCTGATCCTGTCACCACCAGAACATCAGAATACTCCTTCATCAAACTTGTATGCTAGAAATATAGTGATAACTTTCAGCTTGAAGTAATAAACAGTGCTGTCAGCATGCCCTCAGCCAAGAAACAATTGTATGTACAAGGAAGTTAATTAACAATACAATCTCTCACTCCTAAACTACATCAGGTCCATGTTTGATTACATTTTATTAATGACAGTCATCCAGTTTAATAAGATATTTCCCACAGCGCCTCACTCTGAAGGACTTTATTCCCATCAATAGGTGATACCGGCTAATATTGTATGAATATATCAGGGCATATAAACCCTATCTTGTTGTTGTTGTGCCAATGAATGAAAGGACCACAGTAGCACTGGTGCAATTTAGCTTCCTGCTCCGTGTGTGTTATGCAAATCACTTTTCTACAAGGTTGTCGTGGTCTATCTGTCATAGTCTGCTCCATCATTCACCAGTAGTTTTCCATTCACCTGTCTCACCTGTTTTCCACACCCACTCGTTAACTCACTCTCTTTCTCTTCTGCACCCATTAGCTTCTGCCAGTATTTAAACTCGCACCTGACACACACTCTTTGCCAGATTGTACTTTGCCTCATGCTTGTCTCTCCCGCGTTCAACACTAGATTGCCTACCCGGTTCCGACCCTGCCTGTCCCCGACCTGCCTGCTCTGCCTGTTTCCTGATCCTGCCTGTCCCTCGACTATCCTGCCTGGCCTGTTATCCGACCCTGCCTGTATCCACGCTGACCGCCTCGCTTACTCCCTGACCCTCTGCCTGTCCCTGACTCACCTTCTGCCCGCTGTCCTCCGGTGCGTTATACTGCCCGGTTGGTATTCCTCCGATCCAGTGGAATCTCCAATAAAGGATATTACCAATTCTCCTTGGTTTCTCGAGTGCTGCATTTGGGTTCTCCTTAAGACTGTGACAGAACAATCTGGCCAGAACATGGACCCAGCGCACTCCTCTTCACCAAGAGACCGTTTCGAGAGAGTTGAGGACGCTCTCCAGAGGCAGGAAGCCTCGATAGCCGCCCTGGCCACCGAGGCTCATCATGCTACATCTTCACATGACCAGACGCTAACCTATTTAGCTGCGCAGCTACAGCAGCTAACGGCTACTGTGCAGCAGCTAGTGGCAGGAGTGGCCGCTCCAGCGCCTCTTCCTATGCCGTCGACACCCGCTTCTGCATCACCTCTGATGGGATTTACCCCGGAGCCTCGGGTGGGAACTCCGGAGCGCTACGCCGGGGAACCGGAGGGCTGCAGCCCGTTTCTTACGAACTGTTCTATCCTGTTTGCACTGCAGCCACACACTTTCGCTTCTGAAGCTGCTCGTGTGGCGTTCACGGTCAATCATTTGACTGGGAAAGCCCGACTGTGGGGCACAGCGGAATGGGAGCAACAAACACCCGCCTGCTCTTCGTTCCCCGCTTTTTCTGCGGAGCTGCGCAAGGTGTTTGGACCCGTGTCTGTGGGTCCAGACGCTGCAGGAGGACTATTGAACCTGAGCCAGGGTAATGGATCTATAGTGGATTATGCCATTGAGTTTCGCACCCGGAGCCGCCTCAGCAACTGGAATTCTGCAGCCCAGTGTGACGCCTATCTGCGTGGGTTGGCGGATTACATCAAAGATGAGCTTGTGTCGTTTGATTTGCCCAATTCACTGGATGGGTTGATTGAACTGACTTCCCGCATGGATCGGCGCATCCAGACACGGAGACGGGAGCGACGATCGGCGGAAGTTCAACATGCCTGGGCGCCCCGACGTCCGAGTTTGGCTGCGACTCCTCACCTCACTCCAGAGCCGCAACCAGGGGGGGATGAGCCCATGCAGGTGGGTCGCACCAACCTCACTTTGGAGGAACGTGAGCATCGCAGACGTCGTAACCTGTGTCTCTACTGCGGCCGGGCCGGCCATTTCGTTTCTCACTGCCCGGTAAAAGGCAAGGCTCAGCAGTAATGGGGAACATACTGGTGAGCCAAACCCCTGGATTTGTTCCCACTCAGAGACCATTGAGCCACGCCAGGTTGCTATTGCCGGATAGCTCTCAGGCTCTTGCAGTTTTTATTGACTCTGGTTCGGACGCGAGTATTATGGATGAAGAGCTTATGCTGCAGTTGGGTATAGACCGGGTTCCCTTATCTCGCCCAGTTCCAGCCAACGCCTTAGACGGTCACCTGCTGGGGACAGTGACTCATCAGACTGTACCCGTTCACATGCTCCTGTCTGGGAACCATCACGAGACTATTCAGTTTCATGTTCTCCGGTCTCCACATATTCCGCTTATCCTGGGTTACCCATGGCTCCGCCGCCACAACCCTAATATTGACTGGGAAACGGGAGCCATTTTGGGATGGAGCCCCTCTTGTCATCAGATCTGTCTGAAACAGGCTGCCGTGCCTCAACGCTCGGGGAACCCCAGCCAAGTTCTGGATGTTACAGGAGTTCCACCGGAATATCTGGACTTCAAGGAAGTATTCAGCAAGTCGAGGGCTACTTCCCTACCACCACACCGGCCCTACGACTGTGCCATCGACCTGCATCCCGGCACCAGCCCTCCCAGGGGTCGATTGTACTCCCTGTCTGCTCCGGAAAGAGTTTCCATGGAGACTTATATCAATGACGCTCTGGCGGCTGGGATTATTCGCCCGTCCTCATCACCTGCTGGCGCAGGGTTCTTCTTTGTAGAGAAGAAAGACAAGACCCTAAGGCCCAGTATCGACTTTCGGGGTCTTAATAACATTACAATCAAGAATCGATACCCACTGCCTCTTATCTCTTCTGCATTTGAGTTGTTGCAGGGAGCAACCATATTCACGAAGCTGGACTTGCGTAACGCGTACCACTTGGTACGTATTCGCGAGGGGGATGAGTGGAAGACCGCCTTCAACACCACCTCGGGGCACTACGAGTACCTAGTCATGCCTTTTGGGCTTACCAACTCCCCTGCAGTATTCCAGGCGTTGGTAAATGATGTGCTCCGAGACATGTTGGACCGACACGTGTTTGTGTACTTGGATGACATCCTGATCTTTTCCAAGACACTGAAAGAACACGTGCACCACGTCCAGGCGGTTCTCAGGAGATTACTCGAGAACTCGCTGTTTGTTAAAACGGAGAAGTGCGAGTTTCACACATCCTCTGTCTCTTTTCTGGGATACATCGTGGGACAAGGGAGCATCGAGATGGATCCTGCCAAGGTTGATGCAGTCACTTCCTGGCCGGTTCCAGATTCCCGGAAGCGGCTACAACAGTTCCTCGGGTTCGCCAACTTCTACCGGAGGTTCATTCGTGGATACAGTACCTTGGCCGCTCCTCTCACAGCCCTGACCTCCTCTAAGGTCATGTTCCAGTGGTCCTCCTCGGCTGAGGAGGCATTCCAGAACCTTAAGGCGAGGTTCACCTCCGGCCCCATCCTCCGAGTACCCGATCCTGTAAGACAGTTTGTTTTGGAGGTGGATGCTTCTGATATGGGGGTGGGAGCCATCCTGTCTCAGCGAGCAATGGACAGCCAAAAACTCCATCCCTGTGCTTTCTTTTCAAAGCGTTTGACTCCAGCGGAAAGGAATTATGATGTGGGAAACCGGGAGCTGCTAGCAGTGAAGTTGGCTCTGGAGGAGTGGCGTCACTGGCTCGAGGGGACCAGTCAACCTTTCCTGGTGTGGACCGACCACAAGAATTTGGAGTACATCCGGTCGGCCCGCAGACTGAATTCCCGACAGGCTAGATGGGCCCTTTTCTTCACTAGGTTCAATTTCTCCCTCTCCTACCGCCCTGGTTCTCGGAACATTAAGGCTGACGCTCTTTCTCGTCAGTTTGGAGAGGGAGGTAACATTCCCAGGGGCTTGGACACCATCCTTCCGACTTCTCAGCTCGTCGCCGCCCTCATCTGGGAGGTGGAGGAGAGGGTCAAGGCTGCCCAGCAGGACCAGCCGGGACCCAGTGCCTGTCCTCCGAACCGCCTGTTCGTTCCGCAGACGTTGAGGTCTGATGTTCTCCAGTTGGCTCATAACTCCAGACTCACCTGCCATCCTGGGATCCAACGCACATGGGAGGTAGTCCAGCAAAGGTTCTGGTGGGCAACACTTAAGGAGGACACCAGGGAATTTGTTAATGCCTGCCCCGTTTGCAATCAGAACAAGTCTTCTCACCAAGCTCCTGCTGGTCTCCTACGACCTCTGCCTATCCCTCATCGCCCCTGGTCTCACATTTCTTTGGACTTTGTTACTGGTCTGCCACCGTCCAACGGACACACTGCCATCTTGACGGTGGTAGACCGATTCAGTAAGATGGCTCATTTTGTGCCGATACCCAAGCTCCCCTCAGCTAAAGAGACGGCAGAGCTGGTCCTGCTCCATGTGTTCCGGCTCCATGGGCTGCCTACTGATGTGGTTTCCGATCGTGGTCCTCAATTTACCTCGGTGTTCTGGAGGGAATTCTGCACGCTCCTTGGGGCCACGGTCAGTCTGTCATCCGGTTTCCATCCGCAGTCCAACGGTCAGACAGAAAGAAAGAACCAGGAGATGGAGACAACCTTACGATGTATAGTCTCCAAGAACCCAGCGGCCTGGGCTAAACAGCTGCTCTGGGTCGAGTACGCCCACAACACTCTGGTCAGTTCGGCCACCAAGCTGTCCCCATTTCAGTGTGCTTACGGGCTTCAACCCCCTCTGTTTCCGGCCCTGGAGAGGGAGGTTACCTGTCCGTCCGTCCAGGCTTTCATCCGTCGTTGTCGACAGACCTGGAATCAAGCCCGGAGAACTCTCGTCTGTTCGGCCAACCGGTACGCCTCCTCTGCCAACCGCCGACGTTCTGAAGCACCTGTCTACCAGGTGGGCCAAAAGGTATGGCTTTCCTCCCGGGATATTCCTTTACGGGTGGATTCAAAGAAACTTGCACCTAAATTCATTGGACCGTTTGAGATTGTCAGAATAATCAATCCCGCAGCAGTAAGGCTAAGACTGCCTCGGACTCTGCGGATCCATCCCACCTTCCACGTTTCCAGGATCAAACCTGTCCGAGAGAGTGCCTTGGTTCCTGCGATCCCTCCCCCACCACCCCCCCGGATGATTGACGGCGGGCCTACGTACACTCTCCGACGACTTCTTCGTTCCCGTCGCAGAGGAAGAGGAGTCCAGTACCTGGTGGACTGGAAGGGTTACGGCCCTGAGGAGAGGTGTTGGGTTCCAGCTCGTCATGTGTTGGACCCCCGGCTCATCAGGGAGTTCCATCGGCGTAATCCCGAGCAACCGTCTAAGACCGTCACGTTGACGGGCAGAGACACAGGGAGAGTCTCTCCTCTTACCGTCAGCTCGTCAGAGGAGGACAGCGAGGGGCAGGCTTCTGATGAAGATGCAGATTCCCACAGGGGGCAGGAGAGGGAGGCGGAAAGAACTTTTTCAGATGAGTACTAATCCCACCTCCCACCTTCATCTGTAGATTAGCATTTAGGGACGTCAGGAGCCGTCCATTAAGGGGGGGGTTCTGTCATAGTCTGCTCCATCATTCACCAGTAGTTTTCCATTCACCTGTCTCACCTGTTTTCCACACCCACTCGTTAACTCACTCTCTTTCTCTTCTGCACCCATTAGCTTCTGCCAGTATTTAAACTCGCACCTGACACACACTCTTTGCCAGATTGTACTTTGCCTCATGCTTGTCTCTCCCGCGTTCAACACTAGATTGCCTACCCGGTTCCGACCCTGCCTGTCCCCGACCTGCCTGCTCTGCCTGTTTCCTGATCCTGCCTGTCCCTCGACTATCCTGCCTGGCCTGTTATCCGACCCTGCCTGTATCCACGCTGACCGCCTCGCTTACTCCCTGACCCTCTGCCTGTCCCTGACTCACCTTCTGCCCGCTGTCCTCCGGTGCGTTATACTGCCCGGTTGGTATTCCTCCGATCCAGTGGAATCTCCAATAAAGGATATTACCAATTCTCCTTGGTTTCTCGAGTGCTGCATTTGGGTTCTCCTTAAGACTGTGACACTATCAGGTCATTTAAATGCATATTCCTGACTGAGTACAGAGCATACACACAGCAGAAAGATAATGGTAGTTATGGGATGTAAATGTAGTTCCTAAATGCAAAGACACGATCGAAGGGATCCATGACTACATTATCATACAAATATTTAATAAACAAGACGAGATATAGCGCAGACTTGCAAGGGTACATATAGTACGTTTACATACTCTTATACAAATATCTCGATCGATCAGGTGTTATAAAACAATCACACATCCTCTTCCACAAACCGTTTCATGTAGTATCAGTATCAGATGATTCTGCACCACAAGGAGACTAGTAATGACTACATCATAAGATAAAACACAAAGAAACATCTCCTTCTCACCACAAATACTTCTCTACTACACGTATAGTCTGTGTCCCAACAATATGGGGAATCATTTGGTCGAATACCTACTTTATCACATCGTGCTATGTGCATAAATAAGGTAACACTTTACAATAAGGTACACAAAATGTGCTTAATTACTGAGGAACTACTCATTAACTAACCATGAACTATCTAGTCGTTCCTCAGTAACTAAGCAGTAACTAAGCACATGTTGTGTACCTTAGTTACTCAGGAACGACTAGATAGTTAATGAGTAGTTAATGAGTAGTTCCTCAGTAATTAAGCACATTTTGTGTACCTTATTGTAAAGTGTTACCCATGTACTTTATTACATCAGCAGAAGCATACTGCAAATCAAGTAAGGGAATTAAGATGGACTTTTATTAATCCCCCGTGGGGAAATTGTTTCTCTGCATTTGACCCATCCTGGTGTTAGGAGCGGTGTGCTGCCATTTTGAACGGCGCCCGGGGAGCAGTGTGGGGAACGGTGCCTTGCTCAGGGACACCTCGGTAGCACTTGGTCTTGCAGGGACTTGAACTGGTGACCTTCCAGTTCCCAAGCCAAGTCCCTATCGACTTCGCCACCACCGCCCCAATATATATGAATATACTTACAACAACATAAAACTAAGTATGCACACGTTTAAACCAGCAAGTAAAACAATGAAATAATAATGTACTTTTTATTATTTCTCTACAAGGTTGTGGCCTATGATAATCTGTTTAGCACCACTGCTCGGTGCAAACAATTGTACAACTAAATATAAAGAAGACCTTAAATACTCCCCCCAAAGCTTCCAGTTGGCGGCTGCAGAACAGGCTCCCTTCAGCTTTACCTATACCTCATTTTGTTTTGTGCTAAAAAACACATGTTGACATGCCTTCACCTAAAACTAAGATAGTGCGCCTGTTTAAATAAACATGATACCTCCTAAACATCAGCTTCATAGCATTTTTGCATTATTTTTGCATGTTGATGTTTACATTTAGATCAATAGAATCCATATTCATGAGTTGCGTCGATTTGCAATGATGTTCGATGTGTCATTCTGCGTCCACTCCTTGCTCGGGTGTTTTCCTCACACATTCACGCTGTAAATACAAGTGCTCTCGCCAACTTCTCACAGCTCCTTGACAGAACTCACTGAGCTAATGATGGCACTAGAAGAGCTAACTAAGGCCCTAGAAGGGAGGCCTGCCCGACCACCTACAGTCACACCCGGAGCATTTTTCTGAGAGGCAACTCAACAGAACCTATAGCACTTATCTCTGCAGGGAGTGAACCTTTCATATGCCGCAGGGCTAGGTGTGAAGGTGATCTGAAGAGTTGCTCCATTTCTGGAGGTAAATTAAAAGGAGTGAACACGATTCAATAGTTCACTCGTGTTGTTGTTTGGCTTCTGCTTTTTTGTATCCTCCAAAGCCTCGCATACTGTCTAAATATTTCGTTTTTTCCTTTACATTTGTTTCACATTCTTTCATCGATCTTTTTATTACTAATTTCTATATATTTTTTTGTATTTGCTGTTCTATCGTTTTATTAGTGGGGTCGAGTTATCTCACGCAGGAATATTATCCCATAGTATTAGTGTTGTGACAGATCTGAGGATGTTTTTTCAAGGTTTCAAGGCTTTTATTGTCATGTGTACATACAGTACGAATGACCTCACAGGCTCCTCCAACAGTGCAACACAATAAAACAGATAAAATAGTGCAAGTAAATACAAATTAACACAAATAACATAGATTAGAAATAGTGCAATCAGAGTCTATATAGAAGTAATTGGAATATGAGACCACATATCATCTTAGATTTAGGATATTGAGTGTCATTCCCTGTTTTTAAAGGCTTAAGTGAAGTCCTTAATTCACCTTCAAGCCCTAATACTGCATTCACATGATATGCAATTGTGTCTTTGCTCACCGCGAGGTTTGGGCGCAGTGCCTTGTGGTGAAAACAGACTGTTAAGTTTCATTTGTATGGTTACCTCCTCTGCTTGTGGCGCTGCAAACAGCTGCCGCCTGATTGGTTGTGCGTTGAAAAAGGTCAGAAAGGTGTAATGAGGTCCAAGTTTAAATCATTTCAAGTGGTGCTGGACCCGCTCTCTCTTTAGAAACACAACGTCAGCGCAGAGCCACTCATTTATAAAAAAAATCATATTTGAACATCAACATATAGCCTAATATTGTAAATTGATATATTGTCCACATTGTTTTTTGTAAATATATCGGGATGTTTTAAATGCTCCACATTGAATTACTCTGTAGACTGGGATCAAATTCTTTAGTCTGGATCAAAGTAAAAGTCTGAAAGTCCAAACTAAACCAAAGGTTGGTTAGGGGTGAAAGGTCCCGTTATCTAAGGTGCTGTTTACACGAGGACAAAACATGTTGTATTTCATTCACACGAGGCCGACATGTAAACGCGGAAACGGACCCCGCAAACGATAACGGGTCCCAAGGTAGATCTGCAAACGGAACGCTCTGGGCGCAAACGGCTACGATCATTTTCTGATAATGGATGAAATAGCCCCGCCTCCCTCTCCCCACCTCTCCTGCTCAGAGATCAGCTGTCAGAAGAGGGGGAGGAAAAGAGAGGCTTCGTTCATTATTCTTATATTATTATATAGTCGTTATCAATTTGTTTTAAAGCTCAATAAATAACAAAGAAGACCTTTGACCGGCACTTTTCTAATTTTGTTCAGAAGATTTAAACTTTAACGGACATGTTGACCGGCGAAAATAATTTTTAACGGAGACTTCGCCGCAAGGTTCCCTCGTCCCTTGGAAGAGGCGGAGAGGTGGGTGTTTTTCATCTGCTGGTGGACTACCGGAGAGATTTACAGCCGGGGTTTTCTTCGCTGCTTTTGGTGTATTTTGTGGTGGCAGCAGCGCCACTTACAGGCCTGGCATATGTACTACAGCGTTTCCAGCGGGTCGAGCGGTCTCATGTGAACGGACACGTTAATTGAGCCGAATGCGTGTGAACGTAAGACTTTTTTGAAAACAAATTCGGTGCGTAAACGCAAACGTACCCGTTTCGTCCTCGTGTAAATGGGGCCTAAATGTCATGTGACTGCCTTTCATTAAAGGTCTCCTATTATGCCATTTTTAAACATATATTATGGGTCTCAGATATATAAACCATTGGCACCATTGGAGGAGACGACCTACCGCGCCGGCAGTGGACCACTCTGAACCGTCTACGAACTGGGGTCGGTCGCTTTAAAACCTCGATGAAGACGTGGGGCTTGGCGGACAGTGCGGCATGCGAGTGCGGTGACCCTGAGCAGACCGCTGTCCATATAATCACCATCTGCCCCTTATACAGACCACCCTCGGAAGCCAGCCTCTTCGACCTAGGACCAGAGATGCGGGCATGGCTACACGACACCGAGTTGGACATCTAACGTTATACGAAAGAAGAAGAAGATATATAAAAACATGTCTATGATGTGTCCACATTTCCGATATTACGTTATATCGGTAGCAAATCTGGATCAGCTCCGTTATAGCCCCATTTTTAGAGATTTGGGTACGGAGGAAAAGAGAGAGGGTTTTCTTTTCTGACACTTTGTGAGTTCCCTGACACACAGCGGACACATCTTTATGTATAAAAGACATTACTGGTGCCTTTTCTGACAGAGGACTTATCTTGATAGCCTCTTCACTGTCGCAGAATGAATCAAAAGTGTCCACAGTGCAATATGTGTATGTGCTGGGCTTGTTAATATTCAAAGTGGCAGCTGACTCCTGAAGGCATGAAGCTGAAGTCGACTAATTACAGCTCTGCCTTGGGAATTTAGAAATGTCACACTCAAGAGGGAAAAGTCAAATATGACATCACTGCGGCTGAAGATTGACATGATATATAAATATAAACTTGGCTCTTCTGATAGCTTGAACTGAGTGGGTTTGCTAACATTTAATCTACAACATTGAAAAGAACAGATTACATTTGAGTAATGCATGGCTGTTGTATTACATTACATTCATTAGCCTTATAAGCTGATGAGTACAAAAGAGGTTTTATGTTTTTTAAATGGGTTTGCTTTCATTTCACATATTACTGATGTTTGTGTGTTTGGTACTCAAGGGGTCGATCCTAAATATGAAAGGGCATGTACAGTAAGCCAGGCAAACATTACTTAACACCAATGAAAAAGATATCGGTGTCACGACGTACCTCATATATTCATTAACAAGGACAGACTTTTTCCGGTCTACTTTCATTTGTACTTTGCTCTCTAACATCCGCCTCTTATTTTAAAGTATTACTCCAACCGTGTCATACTTTAACAATGTATCTCCTTCCTGTTTAAATGCTTTGTGTTCAGCACTGTTGTTGTTTGTAGTGTCTTGTCTGTTCTATAACAACAACAACAAAACAGGACAGCCTTCAACACGTAAATTATATCTGAGGTGTGTAAATATATCATGTAGACTACAGTGACTATTTGTGATGAACATGGGAAGATAGGTAAGATGGCCGCTGGGTGCAAACGCTTTACAACGGCCAAAAACTATTTCATTCGGTGAAACGCACTGCAGTTAAATAAACAATGCAAATATAAAAAACACAAATGTGCCAAAGAAACATCTTCACCAACTTGCAGCGTTCAAGGCCCTGTCACACTGTCCCGAAATTGACACCCGATGGACACACGAATATGGAATTGTGAATTTCGCACGAAGATGGCCCCGAACCACACACGAAGGCAACATTACATTACATTTAAGACATACAACTGCAATGAAAGTACCAAAAACAAGTATGTTACAGTACTATGATACTGTACTGATATCTTCAGACTTTGTTCTTTACTTTCTCCGTCTTTATATGTAGAAAATATTACGTTTTCTCCGTAATGTTGTTTCCATAACAACAACAATTTCCTGTCAACTCGCCTTCAAAATAATATATTATATCCTTTTTAGTTTCACAGAACACAAATTGGGTTATTTACATAATATATTTACATGATTTTGTTGTGCAATAAAACAACCCGATGGACACACGATAAAGGAAATGTTCAAATTCGGCTCTGATCGTAGCAACATCGGGCCGTTCGTGAGGGCATCTTAAGCCATCGTATGACCGCTGGTGGAGTTTCTTAGGCTCCGGCAGCAACTTCGTGAGCGGAGGCAAAATCTTTGGCATGCCAACAAATTGCCGAAGGACCTTGCGAAGGTTCATTTTTGTGTTGAATTCGTGTGTCAATTTTGCCCTTCGTAAGGCCATCGTGAGGGCATCTTGTTATCCTCGGTGCCATCGGGCATTCGCCCCGATCAGAGTGAATGTGAATGCACTGATGATAACACGAAGATGAGACGATTTGACAAGATGCCCTCACGAGTGCCTTACGAAGTTGCCGCTCACGAAGTTTCTGCCGGAGCCTGAGAGACTCCACAGACGGTCATACGATGGCTTAGATGCCCTCACGAATGGCCCGATGTTGCTACGATCACAGCCGAATTTGAACATTTCCTTTATCGTGTGTCCATCGGGTGTCAATTTCGGGACAGTGTGACAGGGCCTTTACTAAAAGCGTAAACAAAATGCTGCAAGAATCTCAAAACACAACAGAAATGTTGGAATGTGTGAATGAAAACAATGATTAAAGATTCTGTTATAGAGATTTTCTTTTTCCCTCAGAATGAATGTTCCCATCCTCCATGCTTTCTTTTCTGAAGCTGCTTTGGAGAGAAGCCTTCAGGCTCAGCATCAACACGCTACTCCAGATGATGCCCTGTCAAAAAGCCCATGAATGGAGCCATGCAATTAAGTCACGGTGTACTGGCTTTGCAATACCACTATAGACAGTTTGCAGGACTGATATGCAGCCTCCCCAGAGCTTGTTCATTTCCCCCAACCGACAAGAGATGGATTCCTAACCCTGAAGAGCCACAGAGGAAATGAAAAGAAATTGTCAATCATCAGTACAAATGATTTTTTGTATTGAACAATACAGGTTATGTTTACCTTTGGATTCTCCTACTGCCACAAAGAGAACAAATCAGTTTCTTTGTTAAACTGCATTTTTTGTTGCAGTTGATATTTTTAAAGCTACTTAATATATACTATGTGTAATGTCCTTTCCAGGCTCACCGAGTAAAGTCCACCTCAATGTAAGCCGACAGAGAGATATCATCAGCTCAACAGATATAGATAATCCACCTTGGCTTAGCTCGGAGAGATGTTTACAATGGAGGAGAGCGTCAACATCACACAGACAAAAGGACAGAATCAATCAATCAATGTTTATTTATATAGCCCAATATCACAAATGTTACATTTGTCTCAGTGGTCTTCACAGTGTGTACAGAATATCAGTATGACAATACGACACCCTCTGTCCTTAGACCCTCACATCGTACAAGGAAAAACTTCCAAAGAAAACCCAGTTTAAAGGGAAAAACCTCAGGGAGAGCAACAGAGGAGGGATCCCTCTCCCAGGACGGACAGACGTGCAATAGATGCCGTGTGTAAATTGAAAAGATAATACATTTGCAACATAGGTAGTCCAAATGTTTGGAAATGCATGTGTGTATAATAGGAAGATGAATCCACGAGGATATCCATCCAGGACCTATGATCCAGGACCACAGCCACGACTCAAGATCCAGTGCTCGCGATCCAGGACACAGGACCGCAGGATCATCCATGACTCCGGATCCCAGCGTATATAGACACCAAAAAGAAAGACATTTGGGGAAGCTGGGTTAATCGGAACATGAGAGGACACGGGTATAGACAGAGAGAAGGAAGAAGTAAGATGTCCCCCGACAAACTAAGCCTATATCAGCAAAACTAGGGGCTGAATCTAATCAGCCCTAACTATAAGCTTTATCAAAAAGGAAGGTCTTAAGCGCACTGTTAAGACTGGAGCACACAAAAACTGATAGGACCCAAATGCACGACTCTAGACAAAAGATGATTCAAAAAAAGGTTTTACTGTGATGATAAAACAAGGTAATCCATTCACAAGGTTCAAAACGATCTGGCACTTGGCACAGGGAACACACAGAATATATACAGAAGCAAGGGACTCCACAGGTGCAAACAATAAGGGCGGGGCAGGTAATCAGGTCCGTGGACAAACAGGCAAGGTAGGAATCGAACTACCTGAAATGAGAAATGACAAAGTAAAACAGGAAATGGCAGACACGGACTTGACAATATAGACTCACAGAGAAATAATACTAACAGATCTGACCAGACACAACAGTACCCCCTCCTCTACGGCCGACTCCGGACGGCCCAGAGTCCTGTGGATTAAGTCTGAAAAAGTCCTTTATCAGTTTCTGATCCACAACAAAACTTGCTGGTACCCACGACCGATGTTCTGGACCGTATCCTTTCCAGTCTACAAGGAACTGTCGGCCGCGTCCTCTCTTCCTGACTGCTAGCAGTTTCTTGACGTCATATATCAGACCGCCGTCTAACATCCGGGGGGGAGGAGGAGGCTTGGATGGAGGAACCAAACGACTCTCCCGAACCGGTTTGACTTTGGCAACATGAAAGGTCGGATGGACTCTCAAGGACCTGGGCAGGCGCAGGCGAACAGCCACCGGGTTAACAACTTTCGTTATGGGAAACGGACCCACAAACCTCGGAGCCAGCTTCCTGGAGGCCACACACAGGGGCAGATCTCTTGTAGATAGCCAAACCTTCTGCCCGGGTTTGTAGGCAGGTGCCGGACGACGATGTCGATCTGCTGTCTTTTTCATGCGAGCAGCACTCTTCAGGAGAACCTGGCGAGCTTCTGCCCAGACTCTGTGACACCGCCTCACCAGGGCATGTGCTGACGGTACAGTCACTTCCTTCTCTACTTCCGGAAACAGAGGAGGTTGGTAACCATAGGCGCAGTGAAAAGGGGAGAGACCCGTGGCAGATGTAGGTTGGGTGTTGTGGGCATACTCCACCCATATCAGCTGCTTGCTCCAAGTTGTGGGATTCTGGGACACCAGACACCGTAAACACGTCTCCAGTTCCTGGTTGATCCTCTCTGATTGACCATTAGCCTGTGGGTGGTAACCAGATGTGAGGCTGGGAGTGGCTCCTATCAGGCTGCAGAACTCCTTCCAAAACTGGGAAACGAACTGCGGCCCACGGTCTGACACCACATCTCGAGGAAATCCATGCAGCCTGAAAACATGAGATAAGAGCGCTTCTGCTGTCTCTTTAGCAGAGGGAGATTTGGGCATGGGGATAAAGTGAGTCATTTTGGTAAATCTGTCAACAACAGTGCAAATGGTGGTGTTACCTGCAGAGGGAGGCAGTCCAGTGACAAAATCCAGCGAGATGTCAGACCATGGGCGGCTTGGAATGGACAAAGGTTGCAGTAGACCCATAGGAGACTGGGTAGAGGTCTTATTCCGAGCACAGGTAGTGCAGGCTGCCACATACTCAGTAACCTCCTTCTCCATTTTAGGCCACCAAAACCTTTGCTTTATCATGTACATAGTTCGTCTGATACCTGGATGACATGTTAATACAGATGTGTGAGCCCAGTGAATCACATCAGAACGGACAGATGGGGGAACAAAGAGACGGTTAGGGGGGCCACCACTGGGTACGGTTTTTCCCTCTAAAGCTTGATTTACCTTAGCCTCAATTGGCCATGTCACCCCTCCTATCACCTGAGTGGGCGGTAAAATGGACTCTGTCTCCTTGGAAAGAGCCTCTGGGTCAAAAAGCCTGGATAACGCGTCTGGTTTGGCGTTCTGTGAGCCAGGACGGTAGGAGAGAGTGAAGTTAAACCTATTGAAAAATAAGGTCCATCGTGCCTGTCTGGAGTTTAACCTCTTAGCCTTGCGTATGTACTCCAAATTTTTGTGGTCTGTCCACACAATAAATGGCTGTTTTGCCCCTTCTAGCCAGTGCCTCCACTCATCCAGTGCTACCTTCACGGCTAATAACTCTCTATTGCCTACATCATAGTTCCGTTCAGCCGCAGTCAACTTACGGGAAAGGTAGGCACATGGATGGAGCTTACTGTCTTTCTCTGCCCTCTGTGAGAGGACCGCCCCGATGCCCTCGTTGGAGGCATCCACCTCCACCGTGAACTGCCGTTGGGAATCCGGGATGGTAAGTATTGGAGCTGTAGTGAAAACTTTTTTCAACTTCTGGAAGGCCTGGTCTGCCTGTGGGGTCCACACAAACTGAACAGAAGGAGAGGTGAGTACATGCATAGGAGCGGCAATAGAACTAAAATTCCTAACAAACTTCCTGTAGAAGTTAGCAAATCCAAGGAATTGTTGGACTTTTTTCCTGGAAGAGGGTGTGGGCCATTCAGCCACAGCGCTCACTTTAGCAGGATCCATCATTATCTGGTCAGGACCCAGGATGAAACCCAGAAATGAAGTGGAACTGACGTGGAACTCACATTTTTCAGCCTTAACATAAAGTTGATTGTCCAACAACTTTCTTAATACCTGACGAACATGCGAAACGTGTGAACCTTCATCACGGGAAAAAATCAGGATATCATCAAGATAGACAAAAACAAAATGATTCAAAAATTCCCTCAACACATCATTTATGAGAGCCTGAAAAACGGCAGGTGCATTTGTTAGACCAAAAGGCATTACCAGATACTCATAATGTCCGCTTGGAGTGTTGAAACCAGTCTTCCACTCGTCCCCCTCCCGTATCCTCACCAAGTGGTAAGCGTTACGCAGGTCAAGTTTTGAAAAAACTCTAGCTCCTTTCAACAGTTCAAACGCTGAGGTCATAAGCGGGAGGGGGTACCTGTTCTTGATGGTTATGTCGTTTAGGGGGCTGTAGTCGATGCAAGGTCTTAGGGATCCATCTTTCTTCTCAACGAAGAAAAAACCAGCTCCGGCGGGAGATGACGAGGGACGGATAAGACCCGTTTTGAGAGAGCCGTCTATGTACTCTCTCATAGACTCTCTCTCTGGAGCTGAGAGAGAGTACAGTCTTCCCTTGGGCAAGGGGGACCCAGGCAGGAGATCGATGGCGCAGTCATAGGTGCGATGAGGAGGAAGGGATGTCGCTTTAGTTTTATTGAGCACCTCCTTGAGATCTCGGTAGCAGCTGGGTACGTTCGAAAGGTCAGGGAAGTCTGAGTCTTGATTATCTTCATGTTCCCTGTCATTGTCTATAATGGGCTCTGACAATTTCAGCAGTCTTGCTCCTGAAACACGAATGAGAGCATTCGCTTCCCCACCCCAAAACCTTACCAGTCCGCCAATCAATGTGAGGGTTATGTTTGCACAACCAGGGATAGCCCAGAATTACTGCATGCTGTGCAGAATTAAACAGATGAAAAGTCATATACTCTGAGTGTTCATGATCAATGGTTATTTTAAGAGGCATGGTTCTATGAGTCACTTTGCACATGAGAGTACCGTCCAGAGCGCTAGCTTCAAGTGTCTGAGTCAATGGCACGGAGGCAATTTTCAAACGTTTAGCTAACCCCCAGTCCATAAGATTTGCGTCAGCCCCTGAATCTACAAGTACTTTCAAAGCTATGCTGTGCTCATTATTACTAACCTCAACCTGGGTCATGGATCGTGAAGGGAAATCTGCGGTTGTCAATCGGCTCACCAGCACCCTCCGTCTTACTGGTAAGCCCCGTCTTTTAACGGGCAGGCTCCCAGGAAATGTCCCTGCTTCCCACAGTAGAAACATAAACGCTCCCGGAGGCGCCGCTGCTTTTCCTCTGGAGACAGCCTGGCCCTTCCGAGCTGCATGGGTTCCTCTTCTGTGTTCCCCGAAGCAGGTTTCACGGTAGTAGAGGAATTGTGGGTCCGAAATCCGGGTCGTAGTGGAGATCGTGCAGGAGGTGGCGCTTTCCTGGCTTTCTCCCTCCGTCGCTCTTGCAGCCTAGTGTCTGTGCGTATAGCCAAGGCGATCATACTGTCCAAATCCGGCGGAAGATCAAGAGGAACAAGAAGATCCCGCACAGAGTCACTGAGTCCGCTCAAAAACATATCGTATAGTGCGTCTTCATTCCAACCACTGTCCGTGGCCAAAGTACGAAAATCAATGGCGTAGTCAGACACACTCTGATTCTGCTGGGAGATCTGTGTCAGGGCTCTGGCAGCTTCTCTCCCCGGTGTGGTTCGGTCAAAGATCTTTTTTATAGTCTCAGTGAATAGTTGGAGAGATTTACACACCGGAGACTCCCGTGCCCACTCCGCCGTAGCCCAGGCTTCCGCTCTTCCCGTGAGGTGGGACACAACAAACGCCACCTTGGCTAGATCACTGGGGAAAGCAGCAGGCTGGCAGGTAAAATGTAGGTCACACTGCGTTAGGAATGGACTGCAGTTACCGGACTCGCCCGAAAACTTCGCTGGAGGAGCAAGACGAATCATGGAAGCTGGCATGGAAAAAACAGCTGTAGGCTCTGGGGCCGGGGCAGCCACGTTGGAAGGAGCGGCAGGCACACTATCCAACCGTGTGAGTACATTATGGAGCTGTTCAGCCAGGTGATTAATTTGTGTTGTAACTACGCCACGAAACTCACTCTGGCTGCTAGTCAGGGTCATTACTCCCTGGTTTATGTCCTTCATTTCTTCCTCCTGCTGCCGCAGACGTTGAGCCTGAGAGCAGAGCGCTGCCCTCAGGGTTTGAGAGTCGGCTGAGTCCATTTGTTGGCCAGATCGTAATGTTAAGACTGGAGCACACAAAAACTGATAGGACCCAAATGCACGACTCTAGACAAAAGATGATTCAAAAAAAGGTTTTACTGTGATGATAAAACAAGGTAATCCATTCACAAGGTTCAAAACGATCTGGCACTTGGCACAGGGAACACACAGAATATATACAGAAGCAAGGGACTCCACAGGTGCAAACAATAAGGGCGGGGCAGGTAATCAGGTCCGTGGACAAACAGGCAAGGTAGGAATCGAACTACCTGAAATGAGAAATGACAAAGTAAAACAGGAAATGGCAGACACGGACTTGACAATATAGACTCACAGAGAAATAATACTAACAGATCTGACGAGACACAACACGCACTCTTAAAAACGGATAGGGTGTCTGCCGCCCGAACACAAACTGGAAGCTGATTCCACAAATGTGGAGCTTGATAAGAAAAGGCTCTGGCTCCCATTGTACTTTTAAAGATTCTAGGAACAACCAACAACCCTGCATTCTTGGAACGCAATGCCCTAGTAGGACAGTAGGGTATAATGAGTTCTTTAAGGTAAGATGGCGCCTGCCCATTAAGGGCTTTGTAGGCGAGAAGAAGAATTTTAAATTCTATCCTGTGTTCTATAGGGAGCCAGTGTAAGGCAGCCAGAACAGGAGTAATGTGGTCCCTTTTCCTAACTCTGGTTAGTACACGAGCCGCAGCATTTTGAATCAGCTGAAGCGACTTGATTGACTTCTTAGTACTCCCTGATAATAAAGAGTTACAATAATCCAGCCTAGAAGTAACAAATGCATGGACTAGTTTCTCTGCATCGTTTTGAGGCAAGATATGCCTGATTTTTGCAATGTTACGTAGATGGAAGTAGGCGGTCCTTGAAATTGATTTTATGTGGGCGTTAAAGGATAAATCCTGATAAAATATAACACCAAGATTCCTTACAGTCTCACTGGAGGCCAAATTAATGCCATCCATAGTTAGTATGTCTTTAGATAATTTGTTTCGTAGATTCTTCGGGCCAAGTACAATAACTTCAGTTTTGGTCGTGTTTAACATCAAAAAGTTTAAGGTCATCCACGTTTTTAAGTCCTTAAGGCAGTCTTGAATTTTATTTAGATGATTAATTTCATCAGGCTTGATTGATAAATATAGTTGAGTATCATCCGCATAACAATGAAAGTTTACAGAATGATTCCTTATAATATTGCCTAACGGAAGCAAATATAATGTGAACAAAATAGGTCCGAGCACTGAGCCCTGTGGCACTCCATGGCTAACTTTGGTTTGCGTGGAAGATTCATCGTTAACACGTACAAACTGAGAGCGTTCAGATAGATAGGACCTAAACCAGCCTAAAGCAGTTCCCTGTATGCCAACTAAGTGCTCTAGTCTTTGCAATAGGATATCATGGTCGATAGTATCAAATGCAGCACTGAGATCGAGCAAAACAAGAATAGAGACAAGTCCCTTGTCTGAGGCTATTAGAATATCATTTGTGACTTTAACCAGAGCTGTCTCTGTGCTATGATGTGTTCTAAAGCCAGACTGAAAATCTTCAAATAAATCATTGTTTTTTAAGTAATCACACAACTGTTTTGCGACTGCTTTCTCAAGAATTTTTGAGAGGAACGGAAGATTAGAAATAGGTCTATAGTTGGCTAAAACCTCTGGATCGAGGTTGTGCTTTTTAAGAAGCGGTTTTATCACTGCTACTTTGAATGATTGTGGAACATAGCCTGATAATAAAGACATATTCATAATATTTAATAAAGAAGTGCTAATTAATGGAAAAACTTCCTTCAACAGCTTAGTTGGAATTGGGTCTAACATGCACGTTGATGGTTTAGAAGAGAGAATCATTGAATGTAATTGTTCAAGGTTAATGGCTGAAAAGCATTCTAGTTTACTATCTAGCGTAATATTAGAACTTACGTTTCCGGGAGCTGTTGATAACACTATACTGGTCGAAGGCAAGAGGTCATTAATTTTGTTTCTAAGAGTAACAATTTTATCGTTAAAAAAGCACATAAAATCATTACTACTGAGTGCTAAGGGAATAGAAGGCTCAATGGAGCTGTGGCTCTCTGTCAGCCTGGCTACAGTGCTGAAAAGAAATCTTGCATTATTCTTATTCTCATCTATTAATGAAGAGTAGTAGGCTGCTCTCGCTTTACGCAGTGCTTTCTTATATTCATTGAGAGTAATATGCCAAATTAAACGAGATTCTTCAAGTTTAGTGGAACGCCATATCCTTTCAAGTTGTCTAGACTTTTGCTTTATTTTGCGGGTTTCGGCATTATGCCATGGAGCTAATCTATGTTGTTTTATTTTCTTCTTTTTCAAAGGAGCAACAGAGTCTAATTTTATTCGCAGCGCATCTATAGCACTATCAACAACATGATCAATTTGGGGTGGTGTACATTTTGTATAAGTTTCCTCCCCTACATGCAGACATGCTATCGAGTTAAGTATTGGTTGAATCTCTTCCTTAAATGTGGCTATAGCACTAACAGATAGGTTTCTGCTGCAAGAGCTTTTGACTAATGCTTTGTAGTCTCGTAACAGTACTTCAAAAGTTACTAAGAAATGGTCGGATAAAGCAGGATTATGCGGTTCGACTAATAGTTGCTCAATTTCAATACCATAAGTCAGAACAAGGTCGAGAGTGTGATTATAACAGTGGGTTGGTTTATTTACACTCTGACAGAAACCAACAGAATCTAATATAGAGTTAAATGCAACAGTAAGGCTATTTTTATCATCGTCAACATGAATATTAAAGTCACCTACGATAATTACTTTGTCTGTTTTAAGAACCAAAGTTGATAAAAACTCAGAGAATTCTGATAAGAATTCTGAATAAGGACCTGGTGCACGATACACTGTAACAAATAAGATTGGCTGCAAAGTTTTCCAGGTCGGATGCGTAAGACTAAAAACGAGGCTTTCAAAAGAGGTATAATTACATTTTGGTTTAGTATTGATAAGTAAACTTGAGTCAAAGATTGCTGCAACTCCACCTCCTCGGCCCGTGCCTCGAGCAATATGAGTGTTGACATGGCTGGGTGGAGTGGCCTCATTTATGCTGACATATTCTTCATGTCTCAACCAAGTTTCAGTGAGACAGCATATATCAATATTATAATCTGATATTAAATCATTTTCAGAATGAGAGAATGTCGATAAGGAGGGAGAAAGGACGGAAGGTCGATAAAGAATATCTATATATATATATATATATATATATATATATATATATCCTTTATTTAACCAGGTAAAAAGTCTCATTGAGATTACAATCTCTTTTTCAAGAGCGACCTGGCCAAGAAGGGCAGCATGAACAAAGTTACAGCAGATAAAACACAGACAATACAGGCAGACGAATACAGCAGTAAAACACAAATGAAATGGCACATTAACCCGTCAATATGCAAATAAATCCTTAAGAACTGGCACAATTTCAAACGACTTCAGAAAGGGAAGAGAAGCAACGAAAGGAAGGAAGGAAGAAAGGAAGGACAAATGGAAGAAAGAAAGGAACCAATCAAATTAAGTCAAGAAGAAGGAAGCGAGCAAGGAAAGGAAAAAACGAAGCAAGGAGAAAGGATAACTTCCTTCAAATGTGTCTACCTCCTTTCCTTCCTTCCTTCCTTCCCTCCTTCCTTTCTCCTTTTTGTCGTTTCTCCTTACCTTCCTTTCGTTCTTTCCTTCATTCCTTTGTTGTTTCCCTATTTCCTTCACTTCTTTCTTTGCATTCACACTTTATTATTTAGTTCCTCCTTTCCTTACTATGTGTCTTCCTCTTTACCATTATTCCTACCTTTGTTTGTTTCCTCATTCCTTCCTTCCTACTTAGTTTCCCACTTTCCTTCCTTGCCCCAGCCAGCCATTTTCTCTGGTGTGGCCTGCTGGGTCAGCAGCATCTCGGCTGCCGGCAGGAAGAGACTGAACAGACTGGTAAGGAAGGCCAGCTCTGTCCTGGGGAGTCCTCTGGACACTGTGGAGGAGGTGGGAGACAGGAGTCCTCTGGACACTGTGGAGGTGGTGGGAGGCAGGAGAATGGCAGCCAAGCTGTCCTCCCTGCTGGACAATGTGTCCCACCCCCTCCAGGACACCCTGTCCTCACTGTGCAGCTCCTTCAGCGACAGGCTGCTGCATCCCCACTGTCTCACGGAGAGATACCGCAGGTCCTTCCTTCCTGCAGCGGTCAGACTATACAACCAGCACAGCCCTCGTTGACCCCCCCTCCCCCCCTACACACCACAACACAGACTATATCACCCCTTGCTGCTAAATACCAATCAACTATGTGCAATATGTGCAATGTATATATGCCGTTAATAACTGTGTAATATATACCTGGCTGCTAAATCCTAAGAACTGTTACAGGATTTGTATTTTGAAAAGTATGTAACTTTTTTATATTTTTATTATATCATAACTTAGTACTTCTTTTAACATATGTAACATTAAGCTGTCTGTGGCTCTTTCCTGCTGTAACGATGCAAATGTCCCCTCTGTGGGACTAATACAGGTATTCTGATTCTCCTTGCATGCACCCTTCATTCTCGAGTTCCTTCTTTCCTTCAAATTGCCTCCTCTTAATGGCACCTTGCCTTCCTACCTTCCTTCATATGTTTGAATTCTTCCTTCGTTACTTCCTTCCAGCCTTACCATTTTGTTCGCTTCCTTCTTTAAGTCGTTATTTCTTACCTTCCTTTCTTTCCTTTATTCCTTCCTACCTTGGTTAATGATTGGCTAACGGTTACACAAGACAACACATCGTTATGACATCATAAAGTGGCCAAAATCTGATCAGCTCATTTTCAGACAGGTTTTTATAGAAATAGATCAAAAAGAGAGAGAATCTTTGTTCCTGAAACTTTCAGAGTCTCTTTCCACAGAGGGGACACATGTTGATGTAGAAGAGACATGAAGAAGAGGGGACACGTGTTGATGTAGAAGAGACATGAAGAAGAGGGGACACGTGTTGATGTAGAAGAGACATGAAGAAGAGGGGACACGTGCTGATGAAGAAGAGACGTGAAGAAGAGGGGACACGTGTTGATGTAGAAGAGACGTGAAGAAGAGGGGACACGTGTTGATGTAGAAGAGACGTGAAGAAGAGGGGACACGTGTTGATGTAGAAGAGACGTGAAGAAGAGGGGACACGTGTTGATGAAGAAGAGACGTGAAGAAGAGGGGACACATGTTGATGTAGAAGAGACATGAAGAAGAGGGGACACGTGTTGATTTAGAAGAGACATGAAGAAGAGGGGACACGTGCTGATGTAAAAGAGACATGAAGAAGAGGGGACACGTGTTGATGTAGAAGAGACATGAAGAAGAGGGGACACGTGCTGATGAAGAAGAGACGTGAAGAAGAGGGGACACGTGTTGATGTAGAAGAGACGTGAAGAAGAGGGGACACGTGTTGATGTAGAAGAGACGTGAAGAAGAGGGGACACGTGTTGAAGTAGAAGAGACGTGAAGAAGAGGGGACACATGTTGATGTAGAAGAGACATGAAGAAGAGGGGACACATGTTGATGTAGAAGAGACATGAAGAAGAGGGGACACGTGTTGATGTAGAAGAGACATGAAGAAGAGGGGACACGTGTTGATGTAGAAGAGACATGAAGAAGAGGGGACACGTGTTGATGTAGAAGAGACATGAAGAAGAGGGGACACGTGTTGATGTAGAAGAGACATGAAGAAGAGGGGACACATGTTGATGTAGAAGAGACATGAAGAAGAGGGGACACGTGTTGATGTAGAAGAGACATGAAGAAGAGGGGACACATGTTGATGTAGAAGAGACATGAAGAAGAGGGGACACGTGTTGATGTAGAAGAGACATGAAGAAGAGGGGACACATGTTGATGTAGAAGAGACATGAAGAAGAGGGGACACATGTTGATGTAGAAGAGACATGAAGAAGAGGGGACACGTGTTGATGTAGAAGAGACATGAAGAAGAGGGGACACATGTTGATGTAGAAGAGACATGAAGAAGAGGGGACACGTGTTGATGTAGAAGAGACATGAAGAAGAGGGGACACATGTTGATGTAGAAGAGACATGAAGAAGAGGGGACACGTGTTGATGTAGAAGAGACATGAAGAAGAGGGGACACATGTTGATGTAGAAGAGACATGAAGAAGAGGGGACACGTGTTGATGTAGAAGAGACATGAAGAAGAGGGGACACGTGTTGATGTAGAAGAGACATGAAGAAGAGGGGACACATGTTGATGTAGAAGAGACATGAAGAAGTGGATTTTGCATACTAGGTGACCTTTAATAATAATACATGTCTTTCTTTATATTGTGTCCGTCCCGCATTATTGTGTCATGGCCGAGAGCCAGGCCATGACACACAGTCTGTACCTACTTTGGATTTGCCCTTGCACACAGACATTAATCTATGATGATTTGATATTCAAAATTACTCATACTTGGATATAAACAGCTTCCGATTCTTCAGTTTTTCATATTGTGTTTAATTTAGGCTAGTTATTACATTCTTCCTTCCTTTCTTTTCTTTTTTATATATATCCTAAACTCTCACCCTTTGTTTATATCGTGCTGTCGCTGCTTTAACAATTTAATTTCCCAACAGAAATACAAAAGGTTTATCTTGTGTTAAATGCAGAGGTCGCGTTCACCGAATATTTTCGTCCATCATTTTCACAGATTAGAACAAACTCCGAACAGCGCCAAAGTTTCCCCGCAGCGGGGCTCCGGGGCGATGCCGTGTTATGCATGCCAAAAGGAAATGAAATCGTTTCCAAACCTAACTTTGCAGATCAACGAAAGTATTTGCTTTACGCTGTGCATGCTCCCGCGAGGTGCTGTGGGCATGCACAGCACGGCGCTAGCAGTTCATGAGAGAGCGTCCCCTCCTATTTGACACTTACCTCCCATCGATCTTCCCTTCAATCTATAGTTGCTCTAATAGAGCTCTCTCTGAAGAGCGAAGAGCGAGGAACCAGCAGAGCGTCCTTCAGGGAAATCCTACATCCTACACGCCTCCTTTCTGTGTTGCACTTATTGATCGGACTTACATAAAGCATATCATGACAAATACAGTTTAATATCGGAGTGAAGAAAGTGCATCCCTTTTTCTAAAGATGTATTATTTATCTTGTAAAACTTACATAATAAAAAATCTAAACATCAAAATGGACATTCTACTACTTTCATCTCAAAGCAATGTTTTTCCTGTCATTATTTGTTTTCCATTCGAGAGTAGGAGAATTTGTCAGCAAGGAACACTTTTAACATTTAGCCAACATTTGTATTTATCGTACTTCTTATCCAGGCTGACGGACGTCGCTTGATGGGACCACTCGGAGAAAAAGGACATTCTTTTAGAACATATTTGTCATGATTTTAGTTTTGTCTGTTTAGTGTCCGGTTCTATTTTGAAATTCTGTTCTCCCTGTGTCTGATTGTCTCACTATGTACACCTGTTGATGGTGTTGTTGTTGTTGTTGTTGTTGTTGTGTTTCTGCCTCCCCTGCCCAGCTGTGTCTCGTCCTGTGATTACCCTTCTGTGTATTTAGTCTCGTCTTCCCTTTTGCTCCCTGCTCGGTCGTCGTCTTTCTCGTCCGTGTTACCTGCCTGTTCCTCTCTGTAAGTGTGTTCCTGTTTCTCGTGCTCCCCTGTCACGATCTGTCTTTATGGTGTTTTGTCTTGTCTACATCTGTTTTTGGTTCCCTGTCGTTAGTTTCCCTGGTGTGTCTGATTACCCGATTGTGTTCACCTGTGGCCCCTGTGTTTTCTCCTCCCTCCTCACCTGTGTCTTGTTTGTGTGATTAGTCTTGTGTGTATTTAAGTTCTGGTTTTTCTGTCTGTCTTTGTCGGTTCGTCTTGTGTATTGGCTTGTCCTCGGTGAGTGTTCTGTGCTGTCATTGTCCTTTTTAGCCTTGAAATAAAGGAATTGCACGTTAATCTGCATTTGGGTCCTACCTGCTTCACACATCGTAACATCCCCGGTTTGTTAATGTTAAGTTGTTTCTTGTTTTTCGTTGTCATCGGCTTTTTGTTACTTGACCTTTTTGTCTTTTTTTACTGCATTTGGGTCCTATTTTTCCCCAATCCAGACAATATTTCCTCAATTCGTCTTCCTTCGTATTGTTCCCTTGCAAGTGAGGGGGAAAGTGGATGCAATTAAGGAGAATTGGGATGCACCCAGTGTTTAGCCGGTCTAGGGTAGGATTGGAATGGAGCCATGCAGTGCAGCCTCCATTATCCATTACTCAACAAACCTTGCCCTGTTTCGCATGTGGTACACATGGTGGTGTTTTAATGTATTCCTATTTGGAATGTATCCCTGGAGACTCTCTCAGTGTTTTTGATATTAAGCAGAGAAAAAACGAATGACCTTCCCAACCCTCCACCAGACATACAGGCAAAGCTGTTAGCTGACTAAATCAATATTCAAATCGTCTGGTTTTTGCGTGAGTTTCCCCTGAAGGTGCGAAGGCTCTCGCTTGGCCCTGTTACCTTAACTTCTCCCTTCATTAAAACACCGCCTGAGTGTTAGTTTTAACTTATATATACAGTCTATGGTTTTAACGCACAACATCAGCCAATATAACAACAGAGAATAATGACAAGCAAACATGTTTTATGCAAAGACAGTGCATTAGTTAAACATTCAAATGAAATGAAAATACAAAGTAATGAACCTTTGCCCCCAGCCGAACAAACAAATAATTAACACCAATTAAATCTCATGTTTGACAACTAAAGAGATATCAGAGCCAGAAGCACATTTCAAAAGGACTCGCAGAAACACAGCTTTTACTTTCGGAAAACGTTGGAGAAAATGTTCAAGTATAAGCTCAATCTTCATAAAAAAAAACACACACATTTGAAGCTAAAACAACTTAAGTCTCACTAAAAACATCTTACAGCTGCATTCTTTCAATGGTACCTTTATATATACAGTCTATGGGTAATACTTACAAAATAACTTACAGTTTTGAGTTTCCTCTGCCAGGTGTTGAGAAATGCATTCTGGGATACATGATTTTCTGAAATCCTCCATGCCAATTAAAATGGGGGAATTATGTAGATTTATTATCTGCTATTATTATTATTCTTAGTACGCTGCACTAATGCATAGTTTAATAATACTTTAGTGTATATGCTTTATTTTATGGTAAATGCATGCCTGTATATACTATATATATATATATATATTTACATTTTGTTTACATTTTGTTTAGTTTTATAGTTGAATTATTTCAAGTTCAAGAAAATCGTTGCTTTTGCAGTTTTTATTATGTATTATAAGCTGAGCTGGTTTTATTTTTATTTATTTTTCTAAAGGCATAATTCTGTTTATGTATCTGCTTTATGTTGTTGCAAAATAATCTCTTTTGTAAAACTGTATTAAACCGAAAATTACACTTTACAAGATGGCATTTGAATACATACAAATAACGTAAAAATGACCTTCGTCCATCACTTATATTTACTGAATAGAGCTGGAACGCATCATGATGTACCTAAAAGCTCCCATCCTGCCGATGTGGGCAGCACAGATGTCTTGTTCATAATGTACCTGTAATCAACCTTTTCTTCCAAAAGCTCTTAGAAAGGAAATGGCAATCACTGCATTAGTTGCATGTGCACTTACATCTCAATTGACAAGTATTTATCCTCATCTTGAACAACGCCCCATGCCTGAATCTAACAAAACCACTAATGAAGCTCAGCGCAAGTTCTTTCAGGAAGACTGGGTGTACATTCACTCCACAGCTGCATATAATCAGCTCATCACGGGCGTTCTCTTTAACCCATTACATTTCACCTCATTCTCCAGCAGCCAATCACGTGCTGCAGCCACACTTTAAAATGGTTCTCCTCTCTCCTGCAGTCAGCTGTGATTTCATGGTGCCGCCCGCCTCCTCCCCATCCACCTCCTTTCATCACATCCAGAGCCAGGAGAGCTAATCCAAAGACCTCATCACATCCCCTCTTCATCCCATCTCCTCATCAAATCCAGATCTTCAGCATCATCACCAATGTCCCACTCTTGACCTGACTATCAACATCGGCCCCTCTGTTGTTTCCCCGACTCAGACTGCAAGGAATCTGGGTGTGATCCTAGATAACAACCTGTCCTTCACTGCAAACACTGCATATACACGCTTTACAACATCAGGAGGATGCGTCCCCTCCTGACCCAGAAAGCCACGCAGGTTCTGGTCCAGGCTCTCGTCATCTCACGCCTAGACTACTGCAACTCCCTCCTGGCTGGTCTACCTGCATGTGCCATCCGACCTCTGCAGCTCATCCAGAATGCAGCGGCTCGTCTGGTCTTCAACCTTCCTAAATTCTCCCACACCACGCCGCTCCTCCGCTCCCTCCACTGGCTTCCGGTAACTGCTAGAATCCACTTCAAGACACTGGTACTTGCGTACCATGCTGCGAATGGATCTGGCCCTTCCTACATCCAGGACATGGTTAAACCGTACACCCCAGCACGTGCACTCTGCTCTGCATCAGCCAAACGGCTCGCTGCACCCTCACTGCGAAGGGGATCCAATTTCCCATCAGCAGAAACACGTGGGTTTGCTATCCTGGCTCCAAAATGGTGGAATGAGCTCCCCATTGACATCAGGACGGCAGATAGCTTACACACCTTCCGGCGCAGACTGAAAACTCATCTCTTTCGACTCCACTTCGAGCGATAGAACTATTAACAAAGCACTTATATACTAATAAAGGACTGGCTCCTCTAAAGCCAGTTGAGTAGCACTTGAAATGTTTTAGCTCTATGAAACCTGATGCACTTTATGATTCTGTTTTCTTCTAGTTTGTATCTTCTTGGTCGAATGCACTTATTGTAAGTCGCTTTGGATAAAAGCATCAGCTAAATGCAATGTAATGTAAACCCGGGGGGGGGTCCTATATGCTCACGGCTGCATTTCCCCCTTTAGATAAGATTTCAGGATCGGGGGCTAATCGCCAAAAACGTAACATTTGTCATATGACATGTGTCAATAAATGTTCTTTAAGCAAAAGGAAGTCTCTCCTGAATGAACTGATATAACAGCATTGCAGCATTAATTTCCCCCCCGCCACATTCCCCTCATCACAGACGGCTGTATGTTTCATTCATCACTCAACGATCACAGTGGATTTAAAAGTATAATCTACACAAAAAATTGAAGTGGTTTTCTTTTACGAGTGTGTTTTTCAGCGTGTTTCAGGAAATTGAGTGTCAAAGTGCTCCGTCTACATTAGGTAAACAAATGTTTTTAGTGAGAACATGCTAGAACATCCTCTCTGAAGTATACTTGGTGAATCAAATCTGTACTTAAACGGAGGAGAAAGCTGATGTGGTACACGAGAAAACTGCAAAGGAGTCACTGAACAATTGGCCATTCAATTGTCCTCTTAAATGCAGATATGTTGTATATCTCCTACTAACAATATTATTTATTTTTGTAAGAAGGTTTCTCATATTTTTCTTACTTCTTTAATGAGCAGGTATATTATGATAAAGCATTCTCCAAGTATAATTCATATTTGTATGATATTGCCTGGTTTATTTTCCATTTGTAAGGAAATTATTTGGTGGATTTGTATTTGAGAAATGAATTAGTGTTGTCGTTAATGCTTTCAAAAAGGATACATATTTAAGTTAAGACCAAACAGCAGACAAAGTACTACGTGGACAAAGTACTACGATCTTTAATACAAGTTGTAATACCACAGCGTAGATATGCTTGCAATTGCATGCTTTTAGTACAAAAGTGTTATCTTAACTAATGAAGTACATTTTCTGATACATAATGAATGTTTTGTTGATTATATTTTGCATTATATATCTGAGTATTCAAAGAAAGTCATCAAATCAGTGGTCGATAGTATCTTATAAAGTATATATTTAAAGTATATAACAGTTCTTAAACTGAATTTTGAGGTACTTTACTTGAGTATTTTCATTTTTAAGCCATACTTTCTACCTTTATCTTGAATCTCACAGGTAAATATTGTACTTTTGAGTCGGCTATATCTATCTAAAAGCTGTAGCCTAGTTACTTTGAAGATTCAAATCAGATACATAATAGAAAATATAATTGACAAATAATGTATCATGTATTAATATTATCTAACACATTAATGCATCAATAATTATAATGTCTTATTCTGAAATGGGACATTGTGGAGTATGAGTACTTGTACTACTTTAAGTACATTTTTACTGTTGTATTTATATATGCACTGCAGTATTTCTGATGTTACTAGAGTCAATGTAGTAACAAAAAAAAGGTTTGCAGTTGCAGTGGAGTAAACGAAGCAGGACATTTAAATAGTCCAGTCAAGTAACTCAAAATCGTAGGGCAGTACTTGAGTTAATGTACTTAGTTACCTTCCATCATTGAGTATATGATGACTTCTGCACAGCCAGAAAACAGAGGATACAGCATTGAGCCATCTTCCTAACACATGCAAATTATTCAACCATCTTATAGTGAAAACTGACCTTTCTGTATTTGCTGACTATTATTTTTTTATATAAAAAGTGCAAAAACAAATGTCCCTTCTCCCACCTGGTTCAGACTTAATGCACTCTCACAAAATCGCAAATAATGGCCAGCACAAAGATTACACTGCTTTCTAATAAAACTCCACTACTCCTACAATATGACAGCTTAGTCAACAGCTTCACCCCACAGTCACTGATACTATTTAAATCCATTATGCTGCATATCAAAGCCAAAACACCTACAAGTGTGATGCACTCCACTGGAGGTATTCTGTTAAAAAGAAAATGCCATTTCCAGAACTATCGTTGATAATGAAAACCTCATTAATGAATGTGAAATATTGCTTAAATACTCCTACCTGTTGGTGCAGATGCTCTTTAACTTGCGGATATCGACTGTAGAAAATAAACAATAAAAAACAGTCAAAGCTTCGTCAACAGCTTTCCTGATGATCAGTTACTTTACAGCAGAAATCACTGCTATGTGATACATGTGATATGATACATCACTGATATGGGTGAGAAGCCATATTTCATATTTATAAGTTCATTCGGAAACCATGCCGACGGTCCGCGCGCTCAGAGACACGCGCCACTGTGCCTGTGCTCCGCGCGAGAGGGAGACCGGGCACACGTGGTTCATGTCGGAACACCTTTATTGCTGTAGAGCCAACCTTTCCACAATTTGACGTCATTGTGAAAAACGGACGTAATATGCATAACAATAACAGTGCAGATCATCAGCTGATATGATGTGCTATGAACCCAAATAGTGATCTGCAGGGAGCTTGTGTAAAACTAATTATGTTTATGAATTTTGATAATCATGTGTTTTCCTGTTGTTTTTATGAACTGTTTAGGTCTCCCTGACGCTTTGCTTTTTGTAGGGGAGACCAGAGAATTTGACAGCTTTCCCTCTTTCTTGTCATGTAATGTGAAAAAAGGTAACCGTTATTAACATGTTAGCCGTCCCTGTACACTGGGATGTGTAACAGTTGAGTGACTGTTAAATACATTTTCCAACTTGTACTTATTTCATAAAAACACTTAAAGACATTGTTTCAGTAGTTGACACATTGAGAATGCATAATATAGCAAAATGGCTATCCTGTGTAAATGTTTTTTTACTGGGGAAAACCCAAAAAGTGTTACAACTGTCCCTGGTCTCCCCTACTCTTTTGTAGATGTTCCTCATCTAATTGCACTTATTGTACGTCGCCTTTGATCAAAGTGTCAGCTAAATGCAATGTGATGTAATGTAATGTATTCTATGAATATATGAATATGAATGACCCCCTTCTAGTTTACCCGCTTACTTTCGCTCCATCTGTGGATGCCTATGGAATCATGATTCTATTAAAGGTGGGGTAGGTAAGTTTGAGAAACCGGCTCGAGATCGCTAGAATTTGAAAATACACAACCGGAGAAAATCTGCCACTTCCTCACAGAGCCCCTCCTCCAACACACACGAACGCGCACATGACCAATGAGGGCACGCGATAAGTTTGTGCCCCGATGGAAGGCTGACAGGCAGGTAGGCCATCGTTGTGCTTTTTACAGTCTTACGGCTTCTACAGATGACATTTTTTTATGGATTTTTTGTCAAAGCACTTCAGATATTCATTGCTATCGGGATGTTAAGAGCATTCCATGGAATATAACAAAAAGTGTATCTCGAGCCGGTTTCTGAAACTTACCTACCCCACCTTTAATGACTCTCAGAAAGTGAGATAACAGTAAAACTTTTCAAAAACTAACAAGTCTCTGAAATATATTTGTACACATATAACACAAAATAAACATTTCATTACATTACATTGCATTTAGCTGACGCTTTTATTCAAAGCGACTTACAATAAGTGCGTTCGACCAACAAGATACAACCTTGAAGAAAACAGAATCATATAAGTGCATCACGTTTCATAGAGCAAAAACATTTCTACTGTGCTACTCAGCTAGATAAGCCAGTCCTTTGTTATAAGTGCTTTGTTAGCAATTCTTTGTTAGTAATTCTATCGCTCGAAGTGGAGTCGAAGGAGATGAGTTTTCAGTCTCCCCCGGAAGATGTGGAAGCTAAACCAAAGCCATTGTGTGTTTTAATGTCCGACCAAAATCGTACAGGTGTTACGAGTTTTTAATGATTTGTAATGTCTGCCTGAACCTACAATGCACTCTGGTTTTTGACCCAGGCCTTCTGGATTTAAAGAGGACATATTATACTACATTTTCAGGTTCCTATTATTTAGTGTCTCTACTGTGACATGCTTTAATGTTCAAAAAGCTCTTTCTTTTTGTCAGTACCTCTTTTCACCCTCTCTGAAACCCAATAGTCTATCACATACAATGGGTTGGAGCGCTAGCCAATAGAAGCACGAGTGTTACATAGTGATGTCACTATGTTCCGCAGGAAACAAAGGAGCCCAATGGAGGCCTTTCAGGCAGGAGGATATGAGTCTGTTAGAGAGAAACTCCCACACATACTTCCCTCTGTGGTAGTGATTTTAAATGTCTGTCTGCTAACCCTAAATTCCTCCTTTCTATACGGTGAGTGTATTCAAATGGCTTTGGATAAAAGTGTCGGCCAAATGTAATCTGTACAAATTGTCCCTCACACAGAACTTTTTTGGAGCGACAGAGCGCCGTCCGGGCACTTCTGTTGAGTCAGGAGTAGAAGAGAATGTGATGAATGATATAATGATTATATGGTTTAGGTCAGGGGTCTCAAACTCAAGGCCCGGGGGCCAAATCCGGCCCGCGACTTCATTTCATGCGGCCCCACAAGAGCTTGCAAAGAATATCTGTTTATTATACAGTTACATGCCGCTTTACAGAAGCACATTGCCCATAAACTACATGCCCCACAATGCATCTCAAATTAGACTTTTTCTCGGAATTTCACTTTTGTTTTTTAAACCTTACTTTTTTTTCAAAATGTCACTTATATTTTTCTTTTTTTACAGAATTTTTATTTTCTTTTTAAATCATTTTGTGACATGCGCACTAAAAGAGACTTGCAATTGTTTGCCCTAGACTTCTGCTTTCAGACGTAGTTAATTATGAAGTTATTACCCTATCTGATAATAATCCAATGCAGAGGCAATCATGTAATATAATATAATACATTATTTTATATATATTAAATATTTATATGTATATATGTATATAGTCTTAAAGTTACAACCGGCCCTTTGAGTGCAACCATGATGCTGATGTGGCCCGTGATGAAATTGAGTTTGACAGCCCTGGTTTAGGTGCTTCAGACTCAGAACAGAGAGGCAATGCTAATCTCTGAAAAGGTTAGAATACGTTAAAAAGACTTGAAGAGTATTTATTTTTTGAGAGACGAGCGAAGAAAACCACTGAAAGCTTTGCTTGATGAGAAATGAGTTTCCGCCCTACCTCCTATTACCTGCCAAGTATTTCTGGAGTTCATGTGTCTGCTCTTTTCCAATCACTTTCCAATTACCGCTTCTCGGTCAGGAACTTTTGTCTTCCCTTCAAGCTGCTTCATCACTACAGAAATCTTTCTCCTCGGTTTCCTCTCTTCTCTTGTTCTTTATTTTTCTCATCTTCTCTAAAAACAGAGACGTGTCATGTCATGACTGCTAAGATGTTGTTGACACTCTCTTTTGTGTTTATTATAACTTAATATAACAGGTGGGCACCCGCCTGACTCTTTCAGTTGTGTTGTTTGTTTACATTTTACAGTGACGTTGACGTCACTTCTTCTTCTTTGGCACGTTAGAGCCCACTACTACTATTGCAATACTGCCCGAGTGGCTGTTATTGTTAAATAATGTTTGTGTTCGTTCGGATGAATTTCTTTGAGCTATGACTTCTTTATCCTCTTCGTAATGCAGACTGAGCTCTGTGTAATTATGTATTATGTTTAAGTTTATTCATGGTAATGCTCTGGGATGTGGTGTCCAGGGCTGCTGGGCCTTCTTAAAGGTTGTTTTGTGTTTTTCTGTATTTTTCGTTTTGTGTTTGAATGTTTTGTATGTCTGTTTTACATTAATGGTTGAATCTAGCAATCTGTAGCATGTAGGCCTATGCGTAACAAGTGACAGGAACATTATTTGCTATTATTTCCAGACTGGATGAATTAAAGGGTATACAAATCATTCATTTGAATATCAGACGCCTATTGCCCAAAATTGATTTACTTCGGATATGGGTTGTTCTACATAAATCTAAAATCATCACACTCTCTGAAACTTGGCTTAATAGTAACATTTCTGATAGTGAACTACAAGTCACAAATTATTTGCTTTACAGATCCGATAGATGCAGCAGGGGTGGAGGTGTGGCTATGTATGTCTCCTCTGACCTTGTGACTGAGCTAATTGTTACTTCTATAGAGCCTCTACATTTTGAATGCATTTTTCTTAAAATTATTTTTCATGAAAATAAATGCTTAACTATTGGTAGCATCTATCGGCCACCTTCTTCACCTGCAGAGTCTTTTAACCACATAATTGACACTATCAACTCCATTTCCTGTGGAAATGAAATAATCTTGCTTGGTGATTTCAACAGAAATTGGTTGGATAAATCATCTGATAGAGAGAAAAAACTTTTCAGTAGTCTAAATGTTAAACAGCTAATTAATGAGCCAACTCGTATCACTCTTAGAACCCAATCTCTGCTTGACTGGATACTGGTGTCACACCCTGACATAATCTTAAAAGCTGGTGTCATGTCGGATTGTTTCAGCGATCATTCAATTGTTTATTGCGTATGGAAAATCAAATTAATTAAACTACCTCCAAAACTAGTCAAAATCAGTATATAAAAAATATATAAAATTGAATGTTGATTTATTTATTAATGATGTTGTTGCCCTTAATTGGGACAGATTTCAACTAATACCTTTTGTACAAGATGCTTGGGATTTTCTGCATAAAGAGCTCACTGATGTCATGAACAAACATGCACCTGTGAGAACGGTTAAGGTCAAAGGTCAACATCTCCCTTGGATCAATTCTGAACTCATCAGTCTCTTTAGGGAAAGGGATAAAGCATGGTCGATATATCGTCATGGAAGAACTATAGCCAATTGGGAAGTATACAGGCATCTCCGAAATCTGAGTAAAACCAAAACCCGAAATGCTAAATCAAACTACTATAAAGAATCTCTCACATCGGACTTTAAGAATCCCAAGCAATTTTGGACTAAAATTAAATATATTTTAAATAAATCAGGTAAACATTCTATTAATAAAATAAGAACTGCTGATACAATAATTCATGACCCATTCTCCATTGCCCAAATATTTAATCAGCATTTCGCTAATGTATGTTCCACACTACTATCTGACTCCTATTTGACGACTGGTATTTCTAATAGTAACTCATACTGCAACAGTTCTTTTTCTTTTAAGAAAATGCTACCACACGAAGTTCATAATGCTATCACAGAATTAAAAGTGGATGGCAGTGCAGGATTCGATGGTATAGAAAACAGGTTCATAAAACTGGCGTCCCATATTCTCATGTACCCACTTGCTGATTTGTTCAACCTGTCTTTGTCCACCTGTGAGTTGCCGACTATTTGGAAATGTGCACGCATCATTCCACTGCATAAAGGTGGTGATTTACTTGATACAAATAATTTTAAACCAATCTCTATAATCTGCTCTATTTCCAAAGTTATGGAGAAAATAATTTATAATCAACTGTCACATTATCTCATTACTTATAATATTTTATCTCCGGTTCATTCTGGTTTCAGGCCTCCACAACAACTGCCCTACTTAAATTTACGAATGACTTGTACTCTGCTGCAGATGATGGTGAACTCACAGGTGCCATTTTTATTGACTTGTCAAAAGCCTTTGATTTCGTTGATCGATATCTGCTCTTGGATAAACTTCACGGCATTGGCCTTTCTAATAATACAGTGTTATGGTTTAACTCGTACCTTCACAGTAGAAAGCAATGTGTGGTTGTTAATGGAAAACAGTCTGACCTGTTGATCCAACAAAAGGGTGTACCCCAAGGATCAACTCTGGGCCCACTTCTGTTCTCTATTTACATAAATGATTTATCTTCTTGTCTCATTAATTGTTGTACTCACCTTTATGCTGATGACACTGTTATATATACATCCAAATCAGATTTTTCACAAATTCAGATCTCTCTTCAATCGGATTTTAATATCTTACAGGACTGGCTATCACACAATAAACTACTGCTTAACAAAACAACATTTTATACCATGGTCTTTGGTACCAGGCAGAAGCTCAAATCCAAACCTAATGTAGTAATAACATGTAAGGATGGCACTTCTCTGCATAAAGTTGATAGCTTTAAATATCTTGGTGTATGGCTAGACTCTGAACTTTCATTTAAACTACATATAAAGCATGTACAGTAATACAAAAAGTCAATTATTTTACGCTCAGTGTCCGAAAGAGAATTGCTTCTCAACTTATTCTTCCGATTATGGACTATTGTGATGTTGTCTACCAAAATGCACATAAATCAGATCTTGCTCCACTCAACACAGCCTACAGCAGACGATGCAGATTTGTTCTTGGTTGTCCTTTTCGTACACATCACTGCACAATGTATAACCAACTTAAATGGCCTTCTTTAAATGTAAGAAGACACGTGCATTGGCTTCAGCTGATATTTAAATGCATTTATCTTAACTATCCCCCTTATTTAAAGCAGTATGTTGTACCTTACTCACCAAATCATCAAGTTAGACATTCTGTTCAGATTTATTTCTCTGTCCCCTCTGCAAAAAATTTGATTGGCAGAAGAGCGTTCATGTTCAAAGCCCCAACAGACTGGAATACTTTACCTGATTTGAGAGCAACATTAGGAGATATGGATACATCTCTCAACACCCATATGAAACAGAACTGTAAGCAGATTTTCTTTTTCTTTATGGATATTTTACAAATCACTCCCTTTTCAAACTGTATTCTTGTTTGTTAATAACAACTGTTTTTACTGTCATATAGTATTTTATACTATAAGAGAATAGATGAAAATCTATTCTCTTATTTTTGCATAACTATAATGATCATATAAAGGTGTACCTTTACCTCACTGAGCTGAAGTTATCAGAGCCTCTCAGTCTTTCAGGAGAGAGCTCTCTAAAGCTCTCTCCCCCCGCGGCCGCTTACACAGTCAATTCCAATGTTAATAAAAGCTGTATACTGTATATTTTTTGGGAGTTTGCTTTATTTTTAATTAACACAAATACAAAATAAAAAAAAACATTATTTAAAAAAAAGAACTATTTCACATAAACCTCTGGTTTTTACTGGGGCTGGGGCAGTTCAACTTGATTTTTGGGGAGGGGAGTGCACCATATTGTATGGGCGCTGTACGCAATATAGGCGTAGTTCTGTTAGTATAAGATAATAAGATGTACTTTGTTGATCCAAAATCGGGAAATTGTGTTGTTATGAAATGAAAAAAAAAACGTTTTTTTTTATTTCTAACATATTTTTATTCTCGGTTCCCCCCATAGATTGATGCACCCTTAGCATTCACCTATACTGCCTATGCCAAGGGCCGGCCCTGCCTCCAACAGTGCAACACAATAAATACAGAAAAACAGAAAAAAGAGTGCAAGTGCAATCCAAAAAGAATAATAGTAAAAGAAAAGTGGAAAAAGAAAAATTTAAAAAAAAGTGAAATAGTGAAATAAAAAAAACGTATTGAACATGGATGAATAAATGCAAGACATATCACAGTGTTTTGTTAATTGAATACAGTGTTTCAGGTCAAAACTTTAACAACACTTTAGGTATTACAGGTGCGTACTTAATCTACTTTGACAAAACAATACCAATCAGACCCAAACACGGAAAAATGTAAAGCAACTATTAACCCTCTCTTAAGATACAGTAGTCCAACTTAATAATAACCAAGGCATTTCTGAATGATTCTGTCGAAAATATGCATTTAAAGGATATATACAGGATGTCAAACTGACAATGATGAAATAGGTAACAACATATGGATGCGAACATTGAAACCTATAAGTATAACATTGAAGTACATTGTCCTCAAATTAAGTTAGGAAAAGCTCTTGTGGTGGAAATATCTTTTAATAATAAAGATCAAGAGATTTTGTTTGATTATTTGGGGCGGGTCATCTCTAAGTGGCCGACCAATCACAACAGAGCATGGAGACATGTCACAGTAGAGGCACAACATACAAAGATAAACGTTAAAATGACAGAATATGTATACAATACAAACAAAATACAATTAGTTTCACCAAACACAAAAGGTGTGCACTAGTACTTCTGAAGGTATTTGTATTTTACAAGGGGTAAATTGGGTAACTCTAGTATACTGAGTCATCTAGTGAGATGACTATGTATTGTATTGCAGATAGTATCGGTTGTCACAAACCTCCTTTTCACCTGAATGGTCTTTATGCATTAGCACCCAACATTCTGCAACATGTATAACACAAGGGAAGCACAGATAAAAGATGATAAATTAAACATGATGCAAGATAAACATGAGAGTTCCCTTTTGGGTGCCATAAAATGGAGTAAATGAGCTCTAGTGGGACCTTAATGACGAAGGATGCCCCTCCTCAGGGTTACTTTCTGTATGGAAAACATTGTGAAGTGCCAGCATACATTTAAAACAACTTGATCTCTCATTAAAAAGGCTAGTCTCTTCTTCTGTTCGTGTTGGAGGGTTTTGTTTTCTTCGTCCAGTGGACCCGAACTAGTGATGCATATTTTATTTATGAGTCAAAGCAGAACGTTTAACCGTCATGGCCACTGCTTCTTACCTCCTGCACTTGGATATATATAATCCTCCATTTCCTAACATCTCATGTCTTTTTCTATTTTGTAAAGCTGGAAATCCGAAACCCTGGTCACACATGCAGAGCACACAGCACACACAGTGAAGGAGCCTAGTAGGAGCTAAGTTCAAGAACCATGGCAACTATTGGGAACAGTGATTAATTTTCAATTATACCACGATGAATGCTGTGCTATTTCAGGAAGTAAAATTCAGGTGCTTGAACAGACAACATATTTTCTCTCAAGTCCATCTGGGGCCTATACTACGAAGCTGGTTCAACCTAACCTGGATATGTTTGAGTTAGCCGGTTGGCCTAATCCAAAACATACGCGCTCTCGCTAAACGGTCCTACGACGCTGGTTATCAAGTGGATCGCTCAAGCCAGCCGTGTCCTATCTAGTTAGGTGCGCGTTCACATGAAAGGGGTGGTATTTGGAGCATTCGACCAATCACAAACATGGAGAAGCGTACTGACAGCGCAGTGCGTCATACTTCCTGAATGAAAAGTGAATGTTAATACTAGTCAAAAATGAAGAAGTTAAACTTTAAACATCCATGACTTAAACACTTTATCCAGGATCAAAGCCACAGAGCTGCACCTGCAAGGTGAATACAGCTGGAAAAAGAAAAAGTGTTTGAATGCGTACATTAACAGGTTTATGATATCACTGCCCCGTCTAAAACACGATCTGACTTCAATTACATTTGTCTCGAGTGTTTCGTCAACTTATGTGTTGCTTAAAATAATACTTCTGCATACAGTATGTGACACTGTGAGTGTTGCACGGCCAGATACGGCTCAGCTGACTCAGATAAGGAGAGATATGATACATTATGAAGTGATATGCCGCGGACTGTACTTAATGTACTCTGATCCGGTTACTTATGTTGTGGCAGATATTTAAGTAAGCTTTCTTAACGCTAATGTTATAATAGTCAGATTGCTCTGAAGATGGGAGGTGATATTCTATTCATGTTCACGTTCACACAGTCGGTGATTTTTGCCGGCCGTCTTTCCTGCGACGGCAGTTTTTCTGTATTTCCTTTCTCCTGTAATATGACTTGATCGCTTTAAACTCCGCACACTGAGCTCGGATTGGTCAGCAGGCGGTGCTTTCACTGAGTTGAGCTCTTAGCCTGCAACCTAACCTGGTCCCGACCAGGTTAGCTGCTTAGCATATATTACCATGGAGATCTAGCCTGCTAAAAAGAGAACCAGCTTCGGATGACCGGAAAGCCGGAGTTTTCCCTGAATTTAGCCGGCTAAGCGAAAATCCTGCTTCGCAGTATACCCCCCTGGTGCTAAGTAAAAACATCAACTGGGGTGAACTCAGAGGCATGAACCCAAATGCACAACTCAGACTCAGTTGCAAAAATAAACTACAAAAACAGAGAACAAAAAATTACTCTTTCGAGGAGAAACTAAATACTTCCTTATGGAGCTTGAAACAAACATAACAAACATGGAACAGGCTTGATGGTACGCTGGTATATCGAGTCATAAGAAAAGACGAACTGGCACAGGACAGGTGGAGACTAAGACAATATATGCACAAAAGGTAAGGGGCACAGGTGGAAACAATCAGGGCGGGGTAAACAATCACAAAGGCAGGAGACACATAGGGGCGGGGAGCACAGTGACTTGAAACGAGAGCGACATGACAAGAGCTAATTTAAAGAATAAACCTTAACCAAGATCTTTCGAGACATGACACCAACCAAATGAATTAACTTTGTAATAAAATATTCCTATTCAAGCGTCCTTTTCAAAAACAAGAAAAACAAGGTTTGTTCCACCTTGAGCAAAGGTGTTGGGAAACGTCTTTTTAGGGGATTTGATGTTGTTTTAATAAAATGAAAACATGTGAACAGTTAGAAGATCTAAAACATGACAAGGGGCCACTAGCCACACCAACTCTAACCCTCAAATAGCTTTTAAAACGTCCTCCGGGTGGCGCCACCACAGATATAAAAGCAAAAACAAACAAGCTCAAAGACAGTTTTCTTCCATCAATCGGCACTGAACTCTTGCACTATTACCCTAAGTCTTCCTCCCTGTATAATAACGCATAAATTATACACACAAACATATTTATTATGCTATACTAATTGAATTATTTCCTGCACTTCATTTGGATGTTATTTTATGTATGTATGAATGCTGCGCGTCTTTGTTGTATGTTTTTCTGAATGTTTTGAACGCACCTTAAAACCAGTACCTTTACTCTTCTCGTTGTACTTGTATAATGACAATAAATGCTTCTATTCTCTTCTCGTGTTAACATTAATGTTTTACTTAATTTATGCTTTCATTTATGAAACAGTTTTACAGTTTTGTTCTCTCTCCATTGGGACAACCTTTAGCATTTGTTCCTCTCACGTGACAAGTCTTTACACGTCTGTGGCTCTGTGAAGACGAAGCAGTGTTTCAGGTGAAGGCAGAGAGCAGAAGGTCAAACGCCTTTTTTCCGTCAGATCTTTAAAATAGATATCCGATGTGCTTTGGTTTTGATTTGTGTGATGCTCTTCACAGAAGTCTCTCTAAGTTGGTGCAATTAATTCAAAAGTAGAAGGACAAAAGCCACTCATGTAATCCAGGGGTCTTCAACGCTTGACCCCTTAATTAGATATGTACTAAATTGAGCTGCATAATCAAATGTGCGTCGTATAACATTATGGACAATCTTACACTAATTCCCAAAGATGTTAAGGTGACTGTTATTTTGTGTGTATGTGTCTGTCGATTGTGTTTATATAGGATATACATATTTGTATTCTTACATTCGGGACTTTGGGAAACGGTATTTCGATCTCTCTGTCTGTACACACAAACTGAAAGATTGACAATAAAGTTGACTTTAGTGCGCCCCCAAATTCCGATTAATATTCATAATATATATGGTGCATTAAATACAAAGCTATTAAAACAATATTTCTTAGCTTATAAAAGACTCCTTCCACCCTGGACACCTTCTGTTTGCTCCTCTGCCCTCTGGTAGACGTTTGAGGTCCATCAAAAGTCGAACAAATGGCCTCAAAAGCGTTTTTTACCCCAGAGCCATGAGAGAACTGAATAAAACACTGAACTAGCACTACAACGCATCGCTTACAGACAAATTAAAACAGCCCTACAAGTCGTCATCAAAACATAAGTATTCCTTTATTTGTTTTTGTATTTATTAAGTGATCAACTCAGAGAGGAATATCTTACTACCTTTCTGTTTTCTAACATTGTGATCCCATTACAAAAGGCTGTAATAAAGCTCCATGTAACACAATAAAAACCGAAAGATGTTAAAAAAAATCTGTTTCCCGTGTCGTATCTAAAAAAAAATGTTATTCATAGTTCCTTAAACAATTATACTATAATATTATCAATATTAAATGTAAGCGTAAGTTGAAAAACCACAGTTTCTGTTTCATATTCCTCGATTGTAATGCTTATCTTGACACTGTCACTGCAACCGACCTTAAAGACACAGCTCAGTGCAATTGCATGTCCTTTAAGAGTTAATGCATGATAAAGAAAATAGTGTTGCCATGAATCTACTGATGGATTTTTTCTATTTCAAGGCAGCATTTAATTGTTTTTCAGTTGCTAAGTTTGCTAATGTAATTGTAATTACAACAGAGGATCCCTCCCAGGTGCAGCGGTACTGTAGGCTAGGGAAGGCTAAGCCTTCCCAAATATTTGTGTCACTGCATCCTGGTAAAATAAAAATATGATGTATAATGTTTGTGTCTTTGACATTACCTGTGCCCTGTACTACGAATCCATTTCAACAGACCCTGGATATGTTTGAGTTATCTTAACTAACCCTAACAAACGAGATCTCACTAAGCGGTCCTACGACACTGGTTATCAACTCGGTAAATCAAGCCAGGGTTTCTCTCTCTAGCTGAGAGCGCGTTCACGTGAAAGGGGCGGGGTTAGCTACATTTGACCAATCACAAACAGGGACAAGTGTCGGGCAGCGTCAGGTAAAACAAAGTTATTTAGCCTTCCCAAACCTGAGCCTCACGCGCCGCCTATGAATATATGCCTTCATTGCTGAAATCAAAAGCAGTATCTACATGTGTTTTATAAACTCTACCTTTACCAGCATTAACGTTAAAATGGTGTCTAAATAAGGCATAGCTATAATATTTATATAATAACAACTTACTTAATTATTCCTAAAATGGCTATTCAGCTAAATCATTCCTTTTAGTTTTGGCACTTTAAGTGTATTTTTGCTTTTGTGCTTTTGATACTTGTGACAGAGTACTCATAGGCGGTGCGTGAGGCTCAGGTTTGAGAAGGCTAAATAACTTTTTTTACCTGACGCTGCCCGCCTCCGGCGTCTATGGAAAAAGAGATCAACTCAGTGTGCGGAGTTTAAATATCATATTACAGGATAAAGGAAATCCAGTTTAAACTGCCATATGCAGAGAAGACGCCGACGTGTCGCACTTATCATTCATATTACATCATCAATCAGCAGTGGTGAAAGTGTGCCGGTCCTACCCGGTCCTTAGTACCGGTAAGAGATTTCCAGGCGGTCCGGAGGACCAGGAAGAATTGACAGCTCCACCCGTGGAATTTATACTACGAAGGGAAGATATTTTGGTTTGGATTACTGGTCTGGGGGAAGCTCGCGAGTGTGTGTTTGTGTATACGTGTGTGTGTGTTTGTGTATGTTTGCGTTTGGGCGTATTGTGTTTGTTTCCCTGGGAAAACACTCACGAGAAACACCGGCTGTTGTTAAACCTGCAGTGACGTTACATTAGTCCGTTCTCTGCTTGTAATTATGCCGTTACAAGCTTCAAAGTTGTATTTATCACCTGAATTTGCCGAAACAAGTTTAATATTCTGAAAGCCAAGACTTTGTTTAATTGAAATCAGATGAAAACAAACTGTCACGGACCCTGCCGTGTTATCTATGATTACTATACACCTTACATTCATAATGTCAGCCGGAGGGAGGGGGGGCGGCGCTGCGGAAGAGCAGATTGCGAGGGAGAGGTGCCTGTCTTCGTCCCTTTACAAGCTTCAAAAATGTATTTATCGTGTGATTTTGGAAATAAAAGTTTCATATTCTGAAAGCCAAGACTTTGTTTGTTTAAAATCAAATAAAACACCCGAACCCCGAAAAAATAGTTTTTTTACGCAAATCCACGTTTATTTTGAAATGAGCCGTTGAGACTTCCGACTGATTTCGATAGAGCTGGTATTTGCTTTTTCACACTTGATCAGAACAGCGGGAGGAGAAAGGAATAGAGTGACTGAATGACAGCTAGAAAATTAGGCTACGTGGTAATTAAAGCAAAAATGCAAACGACGATTCTTCAGATGTTTAAGAGAAAGGAGAGAAATGAAGAAACTCAGAATGTGCTTAAAATTAGAAAAACAACGCCCACAGATGACACAGGTGATGATGCTTATTTAGCCCAGAGAATGAACCTGACCATGATGTATAATAGGTTAGCTAACTAGCAAACTGTATATCTTAAATATAAACATTAAATATTTTTGCTTTGATATCTTCTATTTTAATCTGCACATTGTTGCATACATTTTGAGACATTTTATTTTATTAGTATTTTAATTTATGTAACCAATATTCTGAAAATTCTAAGAAAGACAGAGACTTGTACATTTTTGACTGTCTGCTGAATTTAGTTATACATTTGTATTCTAATGTATAACAGTTGAGGCCCAGGGGAGGAATAGGAGACTCAGCGAGAAGAAGTGGCAGCAGGTCCCTCAGAAGCCACCACAGGTGATGCTAGCCCTACTGCATACCCTTCTATATGGAAAGAAGAACAATATGAACAGTTCAAACAGAAAAATGAATGGATGTATGCTCACAATGCCATGATGTGAAGGATCTAGGTGTCATGGCATCCCGTGGTGTTAATATTGCTATTCAGTGGGCTTATGGAAAGATAATCCCAGCTGGTCAATCAAGGGATGTCCAGCTTTCATCACTGCGCAAAAAAATCCGTGAGCACAAGAACTCTGCAGCACATAATGAAGCAGTCAAGATTCTTCAGACAGCAAAGAAAGATATTCTTCTGAACATGAACGTGAGTAGTCAGGAGTCTTTGTTTGAGTCTACTGCCAAGGTATTCATGACAGCCTATTATGTGGCCAAGAACAACAAGCCTTTCACAGACTTTGAGAGTCTGATTGACCTGCAGCATGCACATTCTGCTGATTTAGGGCGTGTTTTGCATAGCAAAACTGTCTGTGTTGACATAATTGAGCATGTGTCATCACAGATGAAAAAGGAACTTCTAAAAAACATAATAGAGACCAAGAGCAAAATCACAGTATTGGCTGATGAGTCAACCAGTGTTGGACACCAATCAACACTAATTGTGTTCCTGAAGGCTAGTGTTGATGGAGACATGGAGCCCATTGCCTTTCCATTGGACCTGGTTGAGCTGGATAGTATGTCTGCTGCTCATATCAAGGAACAGATTATGGGTTGCTTGCTTAAAAATGGCTTCACTGTTGAGTTGCTGAGAGAAATCCTCATTGGATTTTGCAGTGTGAAGTCAGGTGTTGGGAAGTTGCTCCAGGATGACTTCCCAGGCATCATACTATGGCACTGCCTTAATCACAGACTGGAGCTTGCTGTTGACCAGGCACTGGATGTGACAGGGGGAACAAAGGACTTCCAGGCATTCATGGACAGCCTATATTCATTATATAGCCAGTTTGTGTTCAGGGATTCATGAAGCTGGGGGCGGGAGGAGAACAATATGAACCAATGAAGGTCGGGGTAGCATTATAGTACCTGCAAGAAATTCAAACCACTTTCACCCCTGTCAATCAGATCATCGATCATATAATATCATATCATATATTTCCTTATCTGAGTCAACTTCTCCAGCCTCATCTGGCCGTGCAACACTCACAGTGTCACATACTGTATGCAGAAGTATTATTTTAAGCAACACATTATGTTGACGAAAAACTCGAGTCAAATGTAATTAAAGTCAGATCCACTCGTGTCTTAGATGGGGCAGTGATATCATAAAACTATACGCTTTCAAACACTCGGTAGTTATTTTTTAACAGTTGTTCTGTATTCTCCTTGCAGGTGCAACTCTGTGGCTTGTATCCTGGATTATATGTTTAAGTCATGGATGTTTAAAGCTCATATTTGTCTAATATTAGTTTACTTTTCATTAATGAAGTATGATGCTGCGCTGTCGATGCAGTAAGTCATTCATTAAAACACGATCTTTCAATTAACTCAACATCTTGTAAATGTAATATATGTAATGGAAAAATTACCGTGATAACTAGGAGGTCGTATCACTGAACAAAGACAGGAAAAACCACTCTAAAAATAACCCTCTGGTCGAGTTTGACATTAAGTGGTGTATCCATTATCAGTTAATTACTTCCTGGAAAGTAATGTTTGTATATATTTGTATGCCCTGCAAGGATATTGTTTCTCGGATGCAAATGAAAGGAATAGCCTTGCAGTCGGATAAGTGGAAGTTGAAATTAAATGTTTGATGAATTGTTTGCATTTGTCTTCAGGTACTGCTGCAAATAATCACATTTATAGTGGTCAATAATGGGAAGAGGCATTAATGGACGGATAGTCATTATTCCTGTTTTCATAACCTTGTAAAATAAGTTGTTCTGTAACTCATGATGCAAAATCATCAGCTGTACCTTCACACAAGACAGGCTTATAAATGTCCAAATATAAAGTGACAAGTTCTCTAAAAAAGAGCATGTGGCCACAAACTGAGAGGTATTTTTTCAAGGAACAGGTAAAGATGGTCCTTTAGTTTAGAAATATTTCTAAAATGAAGTCTTTGTTCACTTATTTATACTTTAATTCATAATGTAAACATGAATACCATTGTAGCCTTTATTTAACCAGGTGAAGCCCCTTGAGATCAAAAGATCTCTTTTTCAAGGGTGACCTGCAGGACATTAGTTACACATGTAACATAAGAACAACAGAACAACAATAAGGATGACATACAACATAATGTACAGGGTACAGTTTACAAAACTCTATTCACAGTGACGGGTACCATGAGTATCAAACAGCATGTCACCCAGCCGAGTTTTAAAATGATGCAGGGGAACCAAAGTGCTCAGTTTTAAACAGGTTTGCAGACTGTTCCAAGTTAGTGGAGCTGCACATCTAAACGCTTTCTTCCCTAAGACAGTCCTAGCACTTGGCACATTTAATAAAACAACATCATGAGATCTCAGGCAATACGTACTTTCAATTCGTCGAGAGATCAGAGAGCAGATATAAAAACGTAGTTTACCCAACATGGCTTTATAAATGAACAAGTACCAGTGACTGAGCCTCCGTACAGTTAGTGAAGGCAGACCTGCCTTGGCATACAGGGTGCAGTGATGAGTCAGTGCTTTACAGTTAGTAACAAATCTCAGTGCGCTGTGATACGCAGCATCTAACTTTTACAGGCAATGGGCAGGTGCATTCATATATATCAGATCCCCATAGTCCAGCACAGGTACAAAGGTCACAGAGCCTTTTCCTGGCCTCAAGCGAGAAACAGGACTTGTTTCTGAAAAAGAACCTAGCCTAACCCTCCGTTTTTTAAGCAGGTTATTGACATGAAGTTTAAAAGAGAGACAATCATCAAGCCAGATACCAAGGTATTTGTAACAGGCAACAACTTCAAGTTTTGTTCCTTGCGTAGTTACAATATCTAAAACAGGCTCTGGTGTCTTTTTTGCTTTTAAAAAGAGCATTACCTTGGTTTTATCCACATTTAAAAGAAGCTTTAGTTCAGAGAGCTGAGTCTGAATAGTGTTTAAAAAGCCTGTAATTTAACAACAGCCTCTTTAATGGAGGGACCTGCACAATACATCACAGTATCATCCAATCCAATCCAATCCAACTTTATTTATATAGCACTTTAAAAACCTTCAGACCAAAGTGCTGTACACAACATAATATAAATACATTTAAAATACAAGATACAAACACAAAACAAACCAGAATAAACGTAATAATTAAAAAATAAATAACAGGCATATAATAAAAACAATAGACCACTGAAAGCAAAACTCTACTTGTTTCTGAATGCCAAGGAGAAGAGGTGGGTTTTCAGACGGGATTTAAAAACAGTCAGTGTGGGAGCCTGTCTGATGAGCAAGGGCAGGTCGTTCCACAGTTTAGGGGCGGCAGCAGAGAAAGCACGGTCCCCTCTGCGCTTAGACTTTGTTTTTGGCACCCTCAGGAGCAACTGATCAGCTGACCTGAGAGTGCGAGTGGGCGTGTAGCTGTGTAACAGCTCAGAGAGGTACGGCGGGGCCAGGCCATTCAGGGCTTTAAAAGTAAATAAAAGAGTTTTAAAATGAATCCTCAAATCCGCATAAAAATGTAAAGTAGCTTCATCCACATTATCACCTAAGCTGTTGATATATATGGAGAATAAAAGTGGTCCTAAAACAGAACCTTGTGGTACACCATTAGAAATGTTTAACCACTCAGAAGACAGTCCATCAAAATGAACACATTGGGACTTTTCAGAGAGGTAGTTCACAAACCACCCCACTGCAAGGCTGGATATGCCAATACTGAGTAGCCTCTGCTTTAAAATGCGATGATCGACGGTGTCAAACGCTTTGGATAGGTCAATAAACAGAGCTGCACAACTCTGCTTATTATCTAAAATACTAGTAATGTCATTCACCACTTTCATTGTCGCAGTGATGGTGCTGTGTTTCTTTCTGAATCCTGACTGATGCCAAACCCAGTCTTTAAAAAACAAAGTACCTGAGCATATTAGATCAGATTACATTTTAAATCCCTTGCATACACAGAAAACAAAATGCAAGACACAAATAAAACGTGAAAAAGTCAAGACATTGTAAAGAATTACATAAAAGGAAAAAGACATATACCTACGATTCATCATTGAAGAGCCAAGAGAATGAGATTTTAAAAAACAAGCTGAAATAGAATAAGATAGGTATATAAACACATATATTAAAGTTATAAATACAAACGGAATTTCACGACGGCCACGACGGCCATGGCCACGGCTTACCCTTTGGCCGTGATGCCCTGTGAAAAAAAATGCAATTCACGGCCAAAGTGGCCTTTGTGCCACTGTCAAAAATTCCAGTGTAAATAACGCCAGTGAAGTTAGACTAGTGCGCGCAGTAGTATAGTCTGTGGAAATTGATGTGAGTTATTGTACCAAAGAAATGAGGCAGCATATTTTTGGTATGTTAATTTTAATGTCACCCATCTATAGGAGGTGTATTACATCATGTCATCTCTAATATATGTGTGGGTTTATACATTCCTGTGTGTTAATAGTTGAAGGAACAAAAAGTACATTTTTCCCCTACCATATAGAGAGGTTTTTTATAGATTCCTGAAACAATGTTCCCTTTTTCTTAAAAGTAGATTAGCGCAATAGTCTTTTTGTTTGACTTTTTACCTGTTTATCAAAAGAGTGTTTTAAGCTATTTGTGAAGAAGGAAGATGCAGAATTAATGGTGATTTCTGTTTTGAGTGAAAAGATTATCCCAGAGTGTTTTTCTGGGTTAAACCATCGATAGGCTTTGCAAATTGGGAGGGACATTTTCCCTGATTTTAATGATGTGCATCCTGCAGGCCTTCTCAACACCTGTGGCTTTCATAGCTGCCCGCGCTGATTCCCTGTGAGACAGCGTGTTGGTATCTCCCAAATGAAACTCCACCCCTTTCTGTTGGTTTTGGGACGTGCAACTTGTTGCTTCGTCCTCTCTTCTCTCGCGGCCCGGACCGGGAGGTCGGGGCAGCCCGTGAACAATGCCAGGAGTAGGCATACTCCTGACATTACTCATATGATATGGCTTTGTATGGTAATGTATTATATGGTATTGCATTATTACCTTTTATGATTAAAACAAATGTTTGTTTAACCCTCGTCCTGGTTGTTTTGAGTGTTCCTTCTTTTAAAGCAAGCTCATTAGGAACGGCGCGGAGAAAAGTAGTACCAACTCCTTCAAAATGGTGACCCCGACAACGTCATGACGTGGAGACGTAAGGACGTTCCGACGTGGTGACGTCATGAGTGTTTTTTGAGGAAGCACGGGCAGCCAGCGAAAGAAGGGAGATGCCTGGAATAATATTTGACAACTATGGATCCAACTGAAAAGTAAAACGGACGCCTGTTGCTATCGAAGGTCTGTAATTGGCTCAAGCTAAATTTTAGAGTTGTCAAAGATATTTCCAGGTGTCATTTACGGTAAAGAGTGCAATGTATATATTAGCGTAGGTAACAAAGGACTACTAATCTTATAAAATAATGCAATGCATATATTAGCATAGGTAGGTAACGACGGACTATCAATGTTATAAAATGGTGCAATGCATATATTAGCATAGGTAGGTAACGAAGGACTACTAATCTTATAAAATAATGCAATGCATATATTAGCATAGGTAGGTAACGACTAGGGTTGGGTACCGAGAACCGGTTCCGAACCGGAACCGGTTCCAACATTTCGATTCCAACGGCATCATTTAGAAATGTGAATTTCGGTTCCGCTTTTCGATGCCTGAGGAAATGTTTCTCGCCGCTCTCCGTAGCCTACTATATGCCTGCAGCGGGGCGGGAGATGTAGCGTTGTACCTACACTTTCTACAGTGTAACCTGAGACCAGGGCCGGCCCATCGCACTGGCGTTATAGATGTTCGCCTAGGGCGCCAGATCTGTGGAGGCGCTGCGCTGGCAGCTCTGGGAGGAAAACAATTTGTTTTGACCGTTGGTGCTCATCCTAATTGTTGGCCTTGATGTAACAACATTCATAATTAAGTAAATGTAATACCCTTTTCATCCCGGTTACAATTTTCATTTCCCCTGTACGATGGGCGCTGTAAGTGATGAAAATGGGGGATGTTGGCTTATCTGGCAACCGCAGCTCACAGCCAAAGTGCGAGTGAGCGAGGGAGAAAGGGAGGGCGCTGTTGTTATTAGCATCTTGTGCTAGCTGCTCTAACGGAAGAAGAAGATGTTTCTACAATGATGTGGAAGAGAGTCCTCTCCAGTCAGACTAAAGGAGGTAAAGGACTCTGAGGGTTGAGATAGTTCACTTTAGTCTAAGTTATCTCAGTGGGTCTCAAACGTTTTGATCACAATTTACGTAAACACATATTTCCAAGGCTCTCCTTTATAATTATTGGGATAAAACAGGTTTGAAATCATTCCAATGTATACTATAGGACAGTAAACCAGACATATCGTTTTAAACTGGAGAGATACAAAAAATATGCATAAATAAAATAGTAAAATAAGATATGAATGAACAACAAAAATAAAATACGTTACATGTATTTGTTATTGGCTATGGTAGGTTACTGGTTATGCTCACATACTTATTTAATTATTCAAATGTGAACCGATCTTTTTCATATGGGTGTTTAGAGTTGTACCCCCTAGATCTAGTCTCTAGTAATTCTGCTTAAAGTGTACCAGATTGAAGCATTTTACTTCAAAATGTTCAAACATTTCTTCCCGGTATGCCTGAGAAGGCAGATATGCTGGTTTTTCTCAACAAGAACTGTTCTTTAAAAGTTGGACTGTTGCACTGTTGTAGCTTCAGTGGTTCTCAGGTTACAGTTACATAGCAGTGAATATAAACAGACTGATTAATGTGAATATTACTGTAAACTAACCTGTGTAAAAGTTTCTCGAATAAATGTAATTTTTTTGGTGGAAGAAGCATGTAACATTTTTTTTACCCTGCCCCTCAAGGAACCGGAATCGAGAACCGTTAAGAACCGGAATCGAAAAGTAGAATCGGAATCGGAATCGTGGAAATTCAAACGATACCCAACCCTAGTAACGACGGACTATCAATGTTATAAAATGGTGCAATGCATATATTAGCATAGGTAGGTAACGATGGACTACTAATATTGATAAAGCAACGGTTAGGAACCTCGGGGATTAGCTACACGTGAAGCGGCGAGAAATGTAAGACGAAGCTGCAAGGCCCCGTTGGTTTTACAGAAATCAAGTCGGCAATTTCCGTCGGGGAAGTCCAGTGGGTTTCCTGATAAGATATCCATCCAGGGCGAATCTGAATAATGCTTCTTCAGCTTCATAGGATGCTGGAGTGTATTATATGTTATAAATCCAAGGGAGAGATACGCAAATTTCAAAAAGCCATTTTGAAACGAACGGAATCTCGTTCTCTTGTTCTGTGGGGTTATTAATCTAAAAAAGCTCGATAGACTGTACGGGGAATAATTTTCTGTGAATAATTACTAATAAGATAAGGGAGAAAAGTCAGATAAAGACATGCGAAGTCAGGCTGGAGGCGTAGGTTCGAGAAAGCCCCCACTTCACAGCTTTCCTCTGAAAAAGGAGGGAATAACATTGAAGATTAATAGATCAATGTGTCGTAGATATTTAAATAAATAAGAAACATTGCATTGTGGATTTCGTGGTATTTGTCATTTACTGAGAAGTTTACTTATATTTCAGAGGCATTTATTGCATACAGTAACGTTGAGGGAAAGTAATAATAGCTTTTGCTGAGTATATGAAGCAGGTTAAAGTTTGATTCAAATTGAACATAATAGTGGATTATTCCACCTAGTGTTTTTGTAATATCATTAGTAGACATTAATTGTGTTTGTAAGTTTATGAAGAAAGAGTAGAAAGTAAACGAGAGGTTGTTATAAGTTTGTCAGTCAGAATGAATCTGTTAAATGGTTACGCATGACAGAGGTGTTGCACAAACACACAGGTGATTGATGAGGGGAAACTTGAGCCAGCAGCTGCAGGGCACAGGGAGTAAAAGAGAAAGACAAGTAGATGTTTTGAAGAGTTCAGAGAGAGTAAAACTTGTTTCTAAATAATGTCATATTGTTTTGTGAGTAAACATGAAATAAAAATATATTTACTAGATACAACAACAACATGCTTAACTAGGTTGACAGAAAACTGCTATTAACCAGTTTCAGCAGCTACTGTCATATCTGTGTTCTAAAGAGAACATATGTTGCATTTACAATTCATATTAAGGAAGTCCACAATTGATACCATTAAAGACCGTTTTGGATTAATAGGGCGTGTCTGTCAGACACTCGTGCTCAGATGGAATAAAGTGTTGAGATGTTCTCAAGAGTGGGAGTTTTCACAACGCTTTTTAGTTTGTATTGAGACAATTAAGTGATAAGGACAGAAAACTGTTCCGTGATGATTTCTTTAGGTTTGAGCTTTAGTAATGGAGATTACATTTTGTGAGGAAACCTGTCCGGCAATAATAAGTGTTCAAACATATATATTCATTAGATATGATCAGATTACTTGTTTTTCAATTATAGCGCTAAATACAGTTAGTTTTGTATTTTGTAACAGATCTAACCTGCTTGTAACACAACTTAGATAAACAATTTCAAAAAGAATAGAATAAGCAAGTGGTTAAAGGGGGTTTCCTCTTTGGCTCATTTGGTTTAGAACTGAAGTAAGGAAGAATAGTGTTTTATGAGAACTGTCATTCCTCATGGTTTCTAAAGATAAATCATCAGTTTGTATGGACTTTGTTGTAGAAATAGGATCATGGTGGAGAAGGAAGACCTTTTTTGGTTTCAAATTAAAGGAGATTTTAAAGATGAAGTTTATTTTTTCTGACTAAGAATTTTAGAAGCAGGACTTCAACTAGACAAAAGAGATTTTACAATGTGGTTTTACTACTTTTAATGGAGTAAAGAATCTGGGTAGACTACTGCCATTGATTTGTTTTAACATTCACATGTTTCAGCATTCCTGACCATATAGACACTCAGCCGTTTTATTTTGTAACCCTTTGGGGGAGAGATTTAAATTGAGTTTATCTCCAGTTGCTGATTTATTGTGATTACAGCGGCACTGGAAAGTTGTGCGCCACCTTTGGGTTGTACTCTGAATCAGTGTGTTGGTGAGGAGTTGCTCACTACAGAAACAGAAGAACTGTGCAAAGAACGCATCTGAGGAGGGTTTGACATTTTGCGTGTACCTCGTTGCCAAGGCAACAGTGGTGGGAAGAGGAACAGCAGTTTTTGGGGATTCCTGCTGTGCAGAGGACAACGTGTGTCTGCTGATTGTAGCACATTGATCCAGAGGTGCCTTCCCCCTCAGGACATCCCAGTGCAAAACAAGAGTTTCATTGATCCTATTGACTACAGCTGCAGAGGACAACACATCACTGACTGTTCACATTATGACAAGATCTTGAGACAGGCTGGTCTCAGACGGTTCAGACTCTGAAGAAATGATGCGATGATTTGACAGCATAACTGTGCAAGAGTTTTCCAGAGGGTGGTGTAGAACAATAGGGTTAGTGTTTGAGAGGGGAGGCTGATTGTTTAAACGATGGTCTGGAATACTGAAAAGATTAAAGTTTAATATCCTTGTTTGGCAAACAAGACATCTGATTATTAGGTCACACATAATAATTTAGACATATAAACTAACTATGAGTAAAGGGATTAATGGAGTTCATATCCTAGGGAGGGTTAGTTATGTTGCGAATACTTCGCAGGGTATTTGCTAATGTATTTTGAAGAACAAATAACAAGGACACAAGTCCAATTTTGTTTTGTTTTTAGATTAAATTGTCCGTTACCAAAACTGTTCACCTTGTGTCTAGATTTGGACTTAGATGGTAAGGGAGTATTTAGGCTTATTTTTATACATCTGACATTTTAAAATATGTTGGCTAGTCACCAGATAGACATTGGTTAAGAATTGAATATTTGTTCCATTTCTACATATTCCTATTTAAAAAGTAATTTTAGAGTAAAGAGGGCTGATGCTGAAATGGGAAATAATGTGGGGCCTTCAATCACTCATTGTAATGGTGCATATTATTGACGACCAATAGGGAGGAGGGGTCACTCGACCCACCCTGCAGTGGGGTTTTAAAATCTTACTTGCAGCTTCACAGGAAGCGCACGGCACCAGATTATGAGTTTAGAGGACTAGCGTCACCACCTCCTAATGGACATTCATTTAGTTAGTAATTAACTGACATTTAGAGATGTTAAAAAGTAAAAACATACCTACCATGAGGGATAATTCCTAAGTTCCGCTACAAACCATTGATGAAATTACTTCTGTTTTTAGGTCCTTGCTATAGGAGGGAGTAATTGTTGCATGTTCGGACACCCAGGGTTCCACGCACTGTTAAAGAGGGTAACATTATTCTTTAAGTGGACCAGAATTGAAGATAAATTAGTATAATGAGTTATGAAATACATAGCAGAGCTTTACAGATCCTGATAATGTTTTGACTCAAGATAATAATTGTGTGCACAAGTTTCTGAATTACATCTATTAGACGTGTTGATATTGATTAGGTGTAAATGAATTGCAGTAATAGTAGTAGTACAATAAGCAAGTGACATTTTTTGGCTAACACTTTTCAGGGAATTTGGGAAACAGCTGTTCCGATGAAAAGTTAGAGATATCTTGAACATTATAGTTGGAATTGTGAATTAATAAATGATGGCGCTCAATATATACAGATTTTTATAGACGGAGGATGCTGGCCTGTGCTGGAAGATCGGAGTCTCTGCAGAGCACGACACATGGCCAAAAAGACTGAGACCAACTGACCTTTGACCCTGACCGACAGGGTAACTTGGGAAGGCACTCTCAATGACTGACTCTGAGGTGAACCTGACCAAACCTGACTTTACAACCTGACAGTGTGAGTGTATGTCTGCATCTGATAAGTGCAACTGCATGATTTAAAACAATGACTAATCAAGCATGTTTTGGACTAACACATTATTTTTGTGTGATAATAATGTGTGAAATGAGAGGTTTCCTAACATTGCACAAAAGAGGAAACCGTACATGTGACGTTTACTTTCTGCTTGATGATGTTTCACTCCCACAGGAGGTGGCAGTTTGCAGAATGTGAAACTCAAACTAAAACATGAAGATTCTGTTTCTTTTAGGACTGAAAGATGGAGAGAAACACTTAATTTCACTGAAGTGTTTACTGTGGAAATGATGGATGTACATTTGGGAAAAATGTTTGGTATTGTCTTATAATCCATTATGACCTGAAGGTTTTCTTCCCATACAGGATTTTGTTTACACATGAGTTAATGTGTAAAAAAGGGGGAGTGTAAACTTCACAATGTACATTTTTCATTTAGGGACTGAAAGGAACCGGCTGCCCAAACTCGATTGTTCAATCTGACCATTGATTGACAGTTTTAGAATTGACCTGCTCCATATCTGGGGATAAGACACGGTTTGATGAATGTTGACATGTCTCTAATATTGATTGAGTTATAGCAGGTAACACAGATAAAGAATCAGTGGCCAAGGGGCTGCTGTGAGAGATGTAAGTCCAGAATGGAATACTGAAGAAGCTGACCTGTGAGTAATGTTTCAACAGGTATTAAAGTAACTGAGGTTTGAAATGTAGAAAGAACATATTTACAGTTCAGCTAAAACATAGTAATGTAATGAGACACAATGTAATTTAAACAACATCATGTAACTAGCCTGGTAAAGAAGTAAAAGCCATAGACTTTATTGTTTAGGTCATTATGGGGATATACATTTCACCACATTCATAATAGAAAGACATTTGATGACAGTTTGTTGGAATTCTGTATTCATTTTTTCAGCGGGATAATATCTAAGCACTGACGGGTAAAAGCAGTATCACCAGGAAGCCATTCACTTTGTTAGTATCGTGATTTTGGTTGTTTTTGAATCCATAACATTAGTGTGTTTCTTTACCAGAAACATTAGCAGTTCAAATCATATTTAGATTTTTAATGGGATCTCAAGGATTTCATTTAAAAATAAACACAGATGCTTGTCAGAAATTCAGAGCTATTGAAATATGTTATTTAGTTTACCTAAAGATGTTGGGGTTCTTATTTAGTTGGCACAGTCCAAGTATTAAGATTCTGAAGCTGCACAATTAGCGTAGGCTTAAGGGATTTGTATCAGATTTCTCCACACAGGTTGTTGACGCCAAAAGGGGGACCCGAGACGCAGGAGGCAGACTGTCATCAGGACAAAGTGGCTCAACCCCAGGTTTTCCGGCCCCTACCGAGTGACCCAGAGGACATCCCATGCCGTCCGCCTACAAGGAGAGGGGGACAACTGGTACTACTGGAGCCAGTGTGCGGTCGGGAAAACACCTGCGAGGACCCTAGACGACATCAGGACGGATCTGGCTCTCCTCATGGAGGTCGACTCGGATGCGGTCATCAGCGGACTGGAGGAGAGGGACCTCGAGGACATCCATCCAGCAGTCGTCCCGGGAGGCATCATCATCGGACCGGAGAAGGAAGATCGGGAGGACATCTATTCAGCATCGACTCGGAAGCCGCCATCAGCGAGCCGGAGGAGAAGGAAGACATCTCTCTAGCAGGCAGCCCAGAAGCCGCCGTCAGCGGATCGGGGGGACAAAGACACGGCAAGCCAGGACGACACAGGGGACTCCACTCTCCGCTGAAACAGGAGTGTGTGTTAAGTGCAACAAGACGGTGTATGGAGCCAACCAGGCCTGCCAAGCTATGGGCAGCCTCTACCATGACAGCTGCTTCACCTGCAGCGCCTGTAGTCGAAGGCTGAGAGGGAAGGCATTCTACTATGTCGGAGGAAGGGTTTTCTGTGAAGAGGACTTTCTGTACTCTGGGTTCCAGCAGTCTGCAGACAAGTGCAACGCATGTGGACATCTGATCATGGACATGATCCTGCAGGCCCTGGGGAAGTCGTACCGCCCCGGTTGCTTCCGCTGCGTCATCTGCAACGAGAGCCTGGACGGAGTGCCCTTCACTGTGGACACTGAGAATAAAATCTACTGTTTGAAAGACTACCACAGGGTCCTGGCGCCTAAATGTGCTGCGTGTAACCAGCCCATCCTGCCCTCAGAGGGGTCTGATGAAACCATTCGAAGTTGCACTCTTTTTTAAGAGTGCAAAAGAGGGAATTGTGGAAATTGATGTGAGTTATTGTACCAAAGAAATGAGGCAGCATATTTTTGGTATGTTCATTTTAATGTCACCCATCTATAGGAGGTGTATTACATCATGTCATCTCTAATATATGTGTGGGTTTATACATTCCTGTGTGTTAATAGTTGAAGGAACAAAAAGTACATTTTTCCTCTACCATATAGAGAGGTTTTTTATAGATTCCTGAAACAATGTTCCCTTTTTCTTAAAAGTAGATTAGCGCAATAGTCTTTTTGTTTGACTTTTTACCTGTTTATCAAAAGAGTGTTTTAAGCTATTTGTGAAGAAGGAAGATGCAGAATTAATGGTGATTTCTGTTTTGAGTGAAAAGATTATCCCAGAGTGTTTTTCTGGGTTAAACCATCGATAGGCTTTGCAAATTGGGAGGGACATTTTCCCTGATTTTAATGAGGTGCATCCTGCAGGCCTTCTCAACACCTGTGGCTTTCATAGCTGCCCGCGCTGATTCCCTGTGAGACAGCGTGTTGGTATCTCCCAAATGAAACTCCACCCCTTTCTGTTGGTTTTGGGACGTGCAACTTGTTGCTTCGTCCTCTCTTCTCTCGCGGCCCGGACCGGGAGGTCGGGGCAGCCCGTGAACAAGGCCAGGAGTAGGCATACTCCTGACATTACTCATATGATATGGCTTTGTATGGTAATGTATTATATGGTATTGCATTATTACCTTTTATGATTAAAACAGATTTTTGTTTAACCCTCGTCCTGGTTGTTTTGAGTGTTCCTTCTTTTAAAGCAAGCTCATTAGGAACGGCGCGGAGAAAAGTAATACCAACTCCTTCAAGTCCCGTGCCTGTGGATCAGAGCGATTGCTCTGCTGTGATTGTTCCGTCAGACATGCCGTGTAAACAACGCGAGTGAAGTCATATTAATGCGCGCAGTCCCGCTGTTATTGTTCCGTCAGACATGCCTGTAGGTGCCCGACTATGGGGGTTATTCCCTATCTTTATTCAAGAGCGTGGTATTTAAATTTGAGAGCATACTTTATGTATTTATGCGTTCGCTTTACTTATTACAGCGTCATGTACATGTTATGTTATAAAGACGGGACGCTGTAATAAGTAAAGCGAACGCACCCGCAAGGACACCTGGCCTCCTATTGGTTGAGGGATTTCGACAGGATTGTTGCACAAAAATTTCGAGCGCGCACAGAATAATTCTGAGAGCAGAAAAAGTTTCGAGCGCGCACAGAATAATTCTGAGCAGCAATATATCTGAGTGCAAGCGTACAGTTTGAGCACAAGCAGAGCAAATCTAAGTGCAAGCAGGCACTATTTGAGTGCGAGGGCACTATTTGAGTGCGAGGACAGAGTTTGAGGGAAATAAATACATAAAGTATGCTCTCAAATTTAAATACCACGCTCTTGAATAAAGATAGGGAATAACCCCCATACCCGACAGCCTCCTCCTCAGCCGCGGGAGCAAGAGAAGCACAGGTAAGCAAGCGGACCAAGCTGTTTTGATATGATGTGGTATATTTGAAAGGACTTAACATTTACGTGTTTATAGAAAGTACTATTGATAGGTAATTACCATTGTATTATCCTATTTAAAGTCGACTCGTTAGTACATTTTGTCATGAAAACTAGCGATAGCTAGCTAGCTAGTTTGGATAGCGCTAACGTCTTCCCTTCAAGGGGTCTACATCTAGTGTTGCTTCTACAAGCTAGCAGATAGCTGTCACCTTTGAATCTAGTATTTTTCTTGCTAAGCGGTTTTGATATAATACATGACAGACTTATGTGGTTTATGGCTGAACTTAACGTATACGTTTAAGAAACACTATTGCTATTCATTCAGCCATTTGTAAAACGACTGGCGTTGACGTTAGTGCTACACTTTTCCATCATGTTGATTGACTAGCGATAGCTGGTGAGCTATCATCACTAGTTAGGAGGATACGTCTCTCTTTGAAGGAATTGTAGGGGTTACTTTTGGAATCCTTCTCATATGATTTTCTGGGCTTTTTGAACAAAAATTCTGACATTTCTGTGAGATGATGCATAATGTTTCAGTTTATCCTATAGTTAAGTTGTGGGTTTCTGCTGGCATCATGTGGGTGATTCAAACTCTGAAATAGCAGCTTGATTCACACTTGATCAAATGTAAAACAGCGCTGATGTAATCCAAGTATATTTAGAATACGGTAATTAGATGGAGTAATGTAACGGAATATGTTACAAATGACATTTTAGAGCATGTATTCTGTATTCTGTAACTGAATACATTTTAAAAGTATACTTCCCAACATTGAATGCAACTAATAGGTCGCCAACACTATAATAATCGTCTTGCATTTCTCCCTTTTCAGAGATGCCTGGATTTGACAGAATCCGTAAAAAAAAGATAAACTTCTGCGTGACAATAGAAGATCTCCTCTTAATCAAATCACAGGGATGTGATCCCTTGGAATACCAAAGTGAGGATGCAGTGGCAAGGTGGTGGAGAGCTGGCCTCTCAAGCAGGAGACCAGACATTCAGCCGTATGGGCTAAGACTGAACTCTGACCCTGTTCCAGATTCTGATTCTGATTCCGAGTCAGATTAAAACTCCCTGTCTCTCTCACTCACACTCTCTCCGTCTCTCTCATACAGTCTCCATCACTCTCTCACTCACATTCTCTCTCTCTCTTTCTCTCACACACACACTGTTTCAAATTGAGCTTGTATTGTTAAGTAGTTTTGTTTGTGTGTTTGAGTGTATATGTTCATAGTTATTCAATGTTTTTAAATTAAAACAAATGTTTTAATACATCATTAATGTTTCTTGGTGAATGAGAATGTCACGGTATTAATCTGAAAGGTAAAACCAGCGTAATTTAACCAAACGGCCTTTGTGCCCTGTCATGTGGCCTTTGTGCCCTGTCATGTGGCCTTTGTGCCCTGTCATGTGGCCTTTGTGCCCTTGAAAAAAATGTGAACGGGAAGGACAAATGGCCTTGCCCCTAAAATGACGAAATTCCAAGCCTGCATGTGCTACCAAGCAAGCGTCCTCGACATTGAGAAACACCCTGAGATTCTGTGTGAGTCGACCTAAAGATTTGAACCAGTATTCTTCCAGCTTGTTGACTGTAACACCCTCTCTTGCTCTGAAGGACACTGTTCTGGGGACTATGTGTCCCACGCAGCCCTGTGTGTGATGACTGCTTCCATTATTGCAAGGATAATAAATACATGTATCCTGATATTGAAGACCAAGCCGGTGACGAGTGAACAGGTTTTAACGTGTTGGCAACATAGGACACATCATGTTGACCTTCCTTAAAAGGAGAAGGCCAACCTAACAATAAAAAGAACCAACTCATTTACAACACATGTGTTATTTTTAGCCATGATGTCTATTGTCTTCATTCTTCTTTTGTATGACTAATGTGTTCTTTTCTCTTGATTTGAAGGTAAGCTTTCTCTTTCTTAGATGTGGAAATATCTTATTGTTAGTCTTCGACGATCCGCGCAGGTTCATTGTGTTTCCATGGCTTTAACTTTTTTTATCAACACTGAATTCCGGCTCTCAATACTTTCTGACACGCACGTCATATTGTTTTTATATACTGTATACAGTTTGAGTCTGAACAAACTACGAAACAAACTATCTAAAGATATACCAGCTATGGATGGCATTAATTTGGCCTCCAGTGAGACTGTAAGGAATCTTGGTGTTATATTTGATCATTGATCCTTTAACGCCCACATAAAATCTATTTCAAGGACCGCCTACTTCCATCTACGCAACATTGCAAAAATCAGGCATATCTTGCCTCAAAACGATGCAGAGAAACTAGTCCATGCATTTGTTACTTCAAGGCTGGATTATTGTAACTCCTTATTATCAGGGAGTACCAAGAAGTCAGTCAAGTCGCTTCAGCTGATTCAAAATGCTGCGGCTCGTGTACTAACCAGAGTTAGGAAAAGGGACCACATTACTCCTGCTCTGGCTGCCTTACACTGGCTCCCTATAGAACACAGGATAACATTTAAAATTCTTCTTCTCGCCTACAAAGCCCTTAATGGGCAGGCGCCATCTTACCTTAAAGAACTCATTATACCCTACTGTCCTACTAGGGCATTGCGTTCCAAGAATGCAGGGTTGTTGGTTGTTCCTAGAGTCTCTAAAAGTACAATGAGAGCCAGAGCCTTTTCTTATCAAGCTCCACATTTGTGGAATCAGCTTCCAGTTTGTGTTCGGGCGGCAGACACCCTATCCGTTTTTAAGAGTGCGCTTAAGACCTTCCTTTTTGATAAAGCTTATAGTTAGGCTGATTAGATTCAGCCCCTAGTTTTGCTGATATAGGCTTAGTTTGTCGGGGGACATCTTACTTCTTCCTTCTCTCTGTCTCTACCTGTGTACTCTCATGTTCCGATTAACCCAGCTTCCCCACATCTCTTTCTTGTTGGTGTCTATATACGCCGGGATCCGTAGTCATGGATGATCCTGCGGTCCTGTGTCCTGGATCGCGAGCCCTGGATCTTGAGTCGTGGCCGTGGTCCTGGATCATCGGTCCTGGATGGATATCCTCGTGGATTCATCTTCCTATTATACACACATGCATTTCCAAACATCTGGACTACCTATGTTGCAAATGTATTATCTTTTCAATTTACACACGGCATCTATTGCACGTCTGTCCGTCCTGGGAGAGGGATCCCTCCTCTGTTGCTCTCCCTGAGGTTTCTCCCATGTTCCCTTTAAACTGTGGGTTTTCTCCGGAAGTTTTTCCTTGTGCGATGTGAGGGTCTAAGGACAGAGGGTCTAAGGACAGAGGGTCTAAGGACAGAGTAATAAAATAAAAATAATCTAATAAGACTGCATTGACGTAGATACGTTGTGCCTCTTCACCTATACATTTTAGTTCTTACTCTTTCACTTAAATCCTAAAAACTTAGATCTTATATTTAAAACTTTATCCAAACCTTTCCCCTCTCTGACCTCTCGAGGTTTATTAGAGGGCAACAGGTTGCAGAGAGGCCTAGCCCGGCCGGGGAGTGTGAAACGCAGCCACAGACCTACTCCTACCTCTAACCAATTCCAATTCAGGTTCCAGTGGGGACCTTTCTCCCTGTGTGCCTCTCCGCCTCTGTTTCTTACTGGCTACCCTTTTCCCTCAACCTATCCTAAGGGAGTGCATGTATGTAGACACGTTAGTTTAGCTGCTATAGGCTTGGACTGTTGGGGGGGGCACCTTACTCCGTCTTTCTGGCTGTATACCTGTGTACTCTCATGTTCCGATTAACCCAGCTTCCCCCAAATCTCTTTTTTGTGTCCATATCTACGCCGGGATCCTGAGTCGAGGCTAATCCTGTTGCTGTGGTCGTGTGTCCTGGATCCTCTATCCTGAGTTCTGGATCTGAGTCCTGGACTTTGAGTCCTGGCTGAACCTGTCTCTGCGGTCCTGCCTGACTCTCACCATACTACTTCCCTGATGGCTCCCACAGAATTGCTGACATCCTCGTGGATTCATCTTCTTATTACAGACACACACATTTCCAAACATTTGGTCTACCTATGTTGTAAATGTATTATCTTTTCAATGTACACACGGCATCTATTGCACGTCTGTCCGTCCTGGGAGAGGGATCCCTCCTCTGCTGCTCTCCCAGAGGTTTCTCCCATGTTCCCTTTAAACTGTGGGTTTTCTCCGGAAGTTTTTCCTTGTACGATGTGAGGGTCTAAGGACAGAGGGTCTAAGGACAGAGGGTCTAAGGACAGAGGGTGTCGTATTGTCATACTGATATTCTGTACACACTGTGAAGACCACTGAGACAAATGTAACATTTGTGATATTACAAAAATAATTCAACAAAATGCCTCTTGAGGGCATGAAGTGACAAAAACGTTCAAAATCCCTCCATTGAAGCCCATTGTAATTTCAGGCAGATATTTCCTCACGGTAGCAGCCGCACACCTTTAGTTAAACTGCCAAAAAGGCCACATTATTAACCCGAAAGTACACAAAAATGACACTTCAGATACTCAACTTGCTTGACATGCTTCACGTTTTGAAATTTCACAGATATCTGTTACGGTTCTTCCACAAAACGTACACATGTAAGAGGTGTATCTCTCATTCAGAACAATGGAAACCTGTGAACTCGACAGAGCTCAAATGGAACACAATGATGTCATCGCTCCAACTGACATGCTCAGAGCAGCAGACTTCAGATAGCAGTGTGCTAACAGTCCAGCCGTGAAGAGATCTACGGGACAGTTTTGAGATTTCTTCTAATGCCGTTGTCATGGCAACACAATGCTCGCCTTGAAACACGGTTTTCTCATAACTTCAGTGAAAATACTCCAAACAGCCCAGAACTTCACAGGTTTGGTAACGATGCAACCATCAACGCATCTAAGCGTAGTATAGGGTGTCATCAAATGCCGTTGCCATGGCGACAGACCACTCGCCATGAAACACAATGTGGCTGTAAGTCCAATCGACACGGTCCAATCGTCCCCCAGTCTTCACTTATATATCACCGGTCCATGCCTCAACAGCTCTACGCCAAATCTGAGATCTCACCATATGCCGTTTCCATGGAAACGCATCCCTCGCCATAAAACAGGATGTCGCTATAAGTCCAATGGACACGGTCCAATCGTCCCCCAATATTCACTTGTATATCACCGGTCCATGCCTCAAGAGCTCTACGCCAAATCTGAGATCTCACTATATGCCAACATCCCTCGCCATAAAACATGATGTCGCTATAACTCCTATGAAAATGTTTCAAAAGTGCTCAAACTTCACATTTGTGCTAACAGTCCAGCCGTGAAGACATCTATGGGACAGTTTTGAGATTTCTTCAAATGCCTTTGCCATGGCAACACAATGCTCGCCATGAAACACGGTTTTCTCATAACTTCAGTGAAACTGCTCCAAACGCCCCAAAACTTCACAGGTTTGGTAACAATGCAGCCATCAACGCATCTAAGCGTATTATGGGGTGTCATCAAATGCCGTTGCCATGGCGACAGATCATTCGCCATCAAGTTAGTTCAGAAGTTTGCAATTCAAATATTCTGCTGCTTTTCCAAGCCTTTTTACTTTATTTTCTTCTCTCGTCATCACACATTCAAGCCCCCTGTGTTCATGTATCATTTCAATCTAAATTCTTCACTTTCTTCTTACACATTTCATTTCAATCTAAATTATTCACATTCTTCTTACACATTTCACTTTAATCTAATTGATTCACTTTCTTCTTACACATTACATTTCAGCATAGCAGTTTAGCGTCAGCTTTTCAGCATAAAGCATTCCCACTAGCAATTTCTTCAGGAATTGCATTCTCTAGTTTAGTGGGAATGCTGTTTACAGCATTCCAACTAACTGTTCTTCTACGGACAACATTTGTATTATTATTCCGCCGGTATTTTGGCCCTCTTCTTCTCCCGCATTGAACATCGCAGAAACTCCGTTCAAACATCAAAACGATCAGCTCGGTCGGGAATCGATGGCTATTACTTTTCTCATTCATAACTTTCATAATTCCAGAGATACATCCCATAATACATCACATTTGTAACATTGAAGTCAATGGAGGACATCTTCAGACTTCAACAAATCTTCATGCGACTTCAACTGCTAACTGCTCATTCATACTTTCACTCAGAAACCTCATTCCAACTTTAAAATGTTACAAATCTTTCTGACATTATTCATGTGAAAAAACTTTTAAATCTGATTCTCACTTTTAGAGATATTAACATTTGTTCAGACCTTGTTTTAGAGGTTTTATTCACATTATAACATTAACTATAGAGTTCGTGATGTCACAGCTAGAGGGTAAGAAATCTTGAAATGTGCCTTTATATATTTTTTTTAAACTGCCATAATTCCCAAACCCTACATTCCTGGGACATACTTCTTCATGATAAACGTAGGAAAACATCTCGTAGCTTGAAAAATGACAAATAATTAAGCAAAAATAATTCAACAAAATGCCTCTTGAGGGCATGAAGTGACAAAAACGTTCAACATTCCTCCATTGAAGCCCATTGTAATTTCAGGCAGATATTTCCTCACGGTAGCAGCCGCACACCTTTAGTTAAACTGCCAAAAAGCCCACATTATTAACCCGAAAGTACACACAAATTACACTTCAGATACTCAACTTGCTTGACATGCTTCACGTTTTGATATTTCACAGATATCTGTTACGGTTCTTCCACAAAACGTTCACATGTAAGAGGTTCATCTCTCATTCAGAACAATGGAAACCTGTGATCTCTACAGAGCTCGTTAGCTCAACTATAAACACCTGTGCAATGGAACACAATGATGTCATCACTCCAACTGACATGCTCAGAGCAGCAGACTTCAGATCGCAGACTTCAACAGTCCAGCCTTGAGATTTCTTCAAATGCCATTGCCATGGCAACACAATGCTCGCGTTGAAACACGGTTTTCTCATAACTTCAGTGAAAATACTCCACACAGCCCAGAACTTCACAGGTTTGGTAACGATGCAGCCATCAACGCATCTAAGCATATTATGGGGTGTCTTCAAATGCCGTTGCCATGGCGACAGACAACTAGCCATGAAACAGGATGTGGCTTTAAGTTATTATTATTATCCCATCGCTGTTATTACTATTATGTGTAACCACAGGGTGAATTTGCACTATATCCTCCCTTTAATGCACTATGTTATTGTTGTTTTCTTTATGTATTTGTCTTTTACTGGTAACCGTATTCCATGTGATATAAATTCTTCTGTGACTTTTTAAAGAGATGTAAACTGTCTACTGTGAAGCCCCTAGGACTGTGATTCTTGTATGAAAGGTGCAATGTTATTTATTTACTTGAATTTGGTTAAATGTATTTGTGTTGTGTTTAATTTTTAACTTTTTTTTTTTAAAGTTGTTTTTTATTATATGCAAGTTCATCGAAGTTAAGGAAAGAGCAGTTCAATATATGATCAATAGCATGAACCACATAAATGACATGGACCTCTTCTGTGTCTCAATTTGATCGCCTGTCTCGTCACGAGTCACCTTTCCTTTGTAAAAGACATCACCTTGGTCTTATTGAAATGTCATGGTCAGTTTAGTGTGTATGCTTTTCATTTTCACAGCCATTATATCTACAAAAGCTCCATGCGACAATTCATCCAGAGAAATGGGAACAAGCTTTTGAATTGGAGAGAAAGCATCAGTGTGCAAAGTGTGAAAGCAATAATATGAGATGAGGATTGGAAGCTCTTTAGGTATATTCTAAAGAAGAAGTGGAGGTCACTCATCGTCTCCCCTCTCCTCCCACCCAAGGTCCCAATAATTACTGAGGGAAAGAAGAATTACATACAGACTAAACGACTAAAAGTCGTTTTTTCTGTAAATATATTATCATAATTGTTGTATAATATGCTATAAAATAGTCATTGAATATTATGATATCAAAAAGTCATAGAATATTTCTATTTCGGTCAGACAACTCACGTGTTTCTTAATATATTTATTAGAAGCAGTTTGAGTTTGGCGTCTAGGCTCGGGCCTCATCACTCCACAGATTTACAAAGAACATTGAGTGATAATTAGATAACTATCCCCGAGCCTACAGGTGGAAGCTGGGGTGGTGGTGGGGCAGGCGAGCAGCAGCAACATGAAACACAGCAACAGGAACATGAACGTAGCAATAGCAAGTGAACACAGCAGGGGCAGCAGGAGCTAGCGAGGCAGAGGCAGGAAGACCTGGCAGCTTCAATAGAGCGGCATGTTTAGGAGAATGTGATTGGTTGGTTGTAAGAGGGACGAGGTGCGTCACGTGTTAATGTATCATTGTTGCTCGAGTTGACTGCCTGAACTAGATCGCAGGCTTCGCCACCATATGTCGTATATTATGTCATAAAGAAAGTCAAAATATAATATGCCGTAAAAAAGTCATGGTATATTATGTTCTAAAAAAAGTCATAGTATTTCATAAAAAAGTTGTATGGTATGTAATGAAAACTCACAGTATCATAAAATAGTCATAGTGTAGTGTGTTATAAAAGATCCTCTATCTATCCATCTATCTTCACCACTCGCTATCAAACTAACCTTTTATTTCCAAGCATAGTGTAGTGTGTTATAAAAGATCCTCTATCTATCCATCTATCTTCACCACTCGCTATCAAACTAACCTTTTATTTCCAAGCAGGAGATTTGTGAGGGAAAACAAACATAAATCACTTCAGGAAACACATTTTCACTTCAATGTTTTTATTTATCGCGCAACATGAAACAATATTGTGGGGTTTTTACCACATACACTATGTATTCACATAATACACCATACAGCTACAAAGAGAGAGACTGAACAAAAACACTTTTTTTTTTTTACATACTGCATCCTTGACATGAAAAATAAAGAACCAAGAACAATCCTAAAACTCAGAAAGGAATGTAGCTGCCGTTGTGTAGGTTCATCTTTTTTTATCGTACGGGGCCAGAGTCCAAGTCTCAAAATTGAGTGTTCAACAATTAAATTATGTGTCCTTTAAAAGTGGGCCATACACAGTGAGATGTACATCTGTGTGTGTGTGAATGTGTGAGACAAAATATACAAGGTGTGATGAATAAAAAGAGGGGGTGAGTAGAGGAAGTGCATGAACAGGGAGAGGAAGGGAGGTTCTTGTTTTGATCAAAACATCTTCAGTTAGTACATTTCAAGAGCCTTTGGTTCTTGCGCTGCACCAAACCCCGATAACAGTCTCCATTATGATTCTATATCTTATCCTAGTTTGAATGACTTCAAGTACAATATGCAATGAATATTAATCAGAGAATATGAGCTGTTTGAGCGCCCCCCTGGCCTCACAAAGAGATGTACATTTGTAGCATTGTAATAAAAGACTTTTCACAAAGTCAGCACCAGGACAGCTTCCCCTCATGTGAAACTGCTTGAATCAAAAGTATACTTCTCCTGACATTCGAAGAGCTCAGAAAAATATCTGTGGTATCATTTTTCCCCTCACAATTTTACTTTTTTTGTTTTTTAAACACAGTGAATTTCAAGGTGTAGCTTCATAGCACCAGCTTACCAACCCCCGAATCTCAGAACCATAGAAATGTACAAAGTTATTAAGATGTCACATACACTGTATCCTCAGCACCAATCGTTAGGCAAGTGTGTGTCTGTGTGTAATGTGGGCCATGCATTAGAGGGCTAAAGAGTAAAATTGCACCAGTGAAACTACCGTTGTTCATGATTTTTGATCAATTGTTACAAGCTAAACACAGGGGCGTCATGATTTGTATGCCAAGTTCATACGTACTGGTATGCGAGCTATAGTAGATAATCGTAGATACGTTCAAACGCGCAGGGAGGCCGTCTCTTTCCTGATAGGCTAACACAACTGACAAAGATACCTGGGCTTATTACTGGCTAAAACATCGCCCACTGATCCCCTCAGACTGCAAATCCCTTACACCCCCCCTCTGGTTGTGGTCCTGCACATGATCCACGGTAAAATGAATAAAGGGAAACTCTTCTGATATTCGGGGAAAAGGTTTGAAAGAGAGATGAGAAGATGGATGTAACTCAATTCTGTACGCAGCTAGTTAGCTTAGCATTAAGATAGGAAACAGCTAGCATGGCCTCTATAAACGTGTGTAAAGCTACATTGGTTAATCCAAACCCGGAGTTTGTTCCTGTCAGTGTTACACTCTGCACTAAGATGATTGTATTTGTTTGATCTATGTGGTAAACATCGAGTTGTTTCAAATACACCATTAGGCCAAATGATTTAAGTTGTTAGCTTTCTTTTAAAAAGACAAAAAGCATTTGAACAAATCGTTTATCATTGAAAAATGAAACATTAACACCTATTTGTTCTTATGGTTATAACTTGCATACGATTTTATTCCTTGAAATATGAATAATTTCAAACCTATTGTAGAATAACCATGATAGTTGTCCATCCTTATGCTCAGATAAGTTTGCTCGAGCTCCATATCTAACATCTCATCTTCTCTTCTACCTCTCTGAAAGTGAACAGGCAGATTTCCCATAACGTCACACTGCTCCTTTAAACCACAAACTGCTCCAATCACATGTACGGCTCCCTTTCAAGATGTTTAAACACAATTAAAAAAGTGTTTTAAGCTTCTTAAATACTTGGTGTAGACGGTGTGGTCACTGTGGGGGAACCTCCAGTTGTTTAAAGGGAAGTGTAGTTTCATTGTGAGTTAGTTTGATAGACGAGGGGTACAGTACTAAGGAAAGCAAACAGCAGTGTTACTAAGCACACATGTACACACAACACACTGTTGTTGAGGGCTGTCAGAGACTTCAAAATACCCCCGTCATTCATGGTTTAGTTACTATCCTCACCAGTTAAATAATCTTACCTAAATATTTTAATATTTACATTTGTATCTCTCTCTTGAGAAAAAAAACAAAAGAACAAAAAAAACTAAGCTTCAAGTTGTCAATAGCCGGCTCTTTCTTTTCGTCATTAAAATCAAGATTAAAAGTGCTTTTATAAATCTTTTCTTCTCTATGTACAATTTGTATTAGCTATATAAAAAAACAAAGACGAGAAAAAAAACATCAAAGACAATCATCACCATGTAGTAATAAATAAGAGTACAAAATAAAAAAGGAGGTTTAAAATGAGTGTGGAGCGTGTCTCGGCCCTCAGTAGCACGTTGTGATTGTGATGCAGTGTCTCTGCAGAGAGGTAACACCACCCCCCAGCATCCAGGAGTTAGCCTGTTCCCAAATCTATTACTCGCTCACTTTCATTGCAAGTAAACCATGTGACCGTTTGAATTCAAATGGATCACGTGGTTGCTGCCTGAAATCTAAAAGGAGCGATTCTATCCATCAGATAGTCTCTCTCTTTGGCTTTTCTCTCCACGCACCCTGGCATTCGAGTCCTTTGCAGACTCAATGCACTTGGCGCCAACTCCTAGAAGCTACAGTCGTTTGTTTCCAAGGTACCCCCCCTGCTCGAAGATGACAGCACCATGCAGAGGGAAGGCCCTTCACAGTAAATCAAGTTTGATAGGAGAGCACCAGAGTGTGTAGGAGCACCACTATCAGGTCTGAAGCAAACCCAGGAGGGGCATCTCTAGACGTTATTCACATTTGTGCCACAAGGGGACAACGTTTACCCCTAGCTGCATTTCAGAGGCCCATGCACGGTCAGCAGGAAGGGAGCGAGACCGCTTTGCCACTGCTGCCCTCTAGAGCTTACACAGAGAGATGCTCACCACTACTTGAATGTAATAGGAAGAAAGCGCGTGCCACCAGTTCTGTAGAAGTTGCAGATCTGGGTCAAGTGGCATTTGCAAAAAGTGTCACTTATTTCAGCCTCTGTGGGGCAACAGATGTGTACAGTTACAGGAACACATGGCGAGCAAACAATTCCTTTTGCACAAAGGACAAATGTCTCGAAGCATTACATCATCACTCAATCAATCGATTCACTTGCCAACGCTATTTGAGCCAGATTAGAGTCAGAGCACCGAAGCACAGCATCAAGTGCCGTGAAGAGTAGCCGAAGGAATGACAATGGATCAGAGCTGGAAGTTGAGCACCGGGTGGAAAAAGCTGGAGGGGTGCAGAAGAGGAGGAGCACGTCATCTAACGGCAAGACAAGCAGCAACTTTCTGTCCGAATGTGGGTTAAAATGTCAATTGCAATTGTTCTAAACTCGGCGTCGTTTCCTTGTTTTGTGCTTGCTTTTGATTCACTTCAGTTTTAGAGTGCGAGGGGATCAAAAGCAAAACCAAGCGCTGCTCTTCAGCTCTAACATCAGAGACGCAGCCTTTTCATGTGTCCTACTTCTTACTGCGACCACATCAAAAAGGTCAACATTAAAGTCCAACTGCTTGTGCAACTACAACTGTTATTTCCACTAAACTGCGTTGACGGCAGAAACCACTTCTATTGATCAGACAACAACAGAACATGTTCTTGTTGCAAATGATGCTAGGAAAATGCCTATGAAAATTTGAAGCAAATACCAAGATAAAGTATATGCAAGTGCCAGGTAATAGCAAATATAATATAATGTATTCGACAAAAGTGCTGCTGGTGCACTGAATCATTCCAGGTAATGACATTTGAATATTAAACACAAGTTGATAACAATTGCAATGATCTTTTATCGAAGTCTAAACTGCCTTGAATTCAAAGATGCGTATCTGTTTATTAGACAAATAAAGATAGGTATCTAAGGCTGTGTATACGGATGTGTACGGATGATGACTTTGCGCGTTTCTTGCCAGGCAGATAGTGTCTCCTCCTCTAGGTACAGCTGGAAGTTTGACAAGAACAAAGACAAATCGGAAACAGAAACAAAAGGTTACACGTTTTTCAAACACGGAAAAAGCAAATGTCTGACGGACTCAGACTGATTGATTTAAAAAAATATATAACCAAAAAAAACAAACAATCACATCATTAATAATAACATTAATGACAACAGCAATAATAAAAAAAAACAAGTCTTCATTTTAATAATACCTGTAATAACAACATTGACAGTAACAATAGCAATCATAATAATATTGATAATAATAGCAATAATTCGAATCATTAAAATTCTATGAACAAGAAAAAGCAAATGGAGTTCCTCTCCGGGGACGAGAGAGGCAGAGCACCACAGGCAGCGTGTCGGAAACACCTGCCTGACATGAGGTAAAAAACAATAAAAACATCCCCTCCTCCAAGTGGACTGTGAAGGGGGGGAGATGCCAGACTGCAGGACGGCTGAGAGACATTCATCCACCCTGCGCTGCTCCACCGTCAGTGTGTGTGAACGTCCGCCCTCAGACAAAGTGGCTGTAGGGCCCAGTGAGGCGGGTGAAGGCATAGGGAGACACAGTCACCATGGAGGACGTGTGGCAAGTGGGGGCTAACCGCGTCACCGGCCCCTCCCTGTTGTCTTTAGATTGTCCCGGTCCTGGGCTGGCGCCGGCCTCCGTCGTCCCCCACTTGCGCTTCTTCGAGAGTGCCTTGATCTCCTCCTGCGAGAGGCCAAGCAGCGCGCCCTCCAGCTGCCGCTGCCGCGCCCGCTCCGCCAGCAGCTTCATCTTGGCCTCCCAGATGGCCAGGCCGTGGTTGGGCTGGTTCAGGTTCTTGTGCTGGTAGAAGACCAGGGAGATGCGCGTGGGGTGGGAGCGATCGGGCTTTTTGAGCGGAGTGGTGGCGTGCAGCTCCCGCCGAGCGCACTCGATCAGGATGGAGCCGTGGGTCGGGGCGACCGCCACACCCCCGATGTTGTTGTCCAGGAAGTTGTGCTCGCTGTCGGACCACTCGTCCTCGTCGAGGCCCTTGTTGCTCTCGGCGTCGCTCTCTGCGCGGCCGGTGTTCCAGCTCGCCTGATCCGACTGCTGCAGGGCGTCGGGGAAAAGGCGGCCCTCGGGGACGGGGGACGGCGTGCTGCCCGCCAGCGAACCTCCGCACAACTTCCACGATTTCTCCTGCAGCCCGAGGGGAGTGGGACACCGACTCTCCCCCGTCTTGGACCAGATCTTGTCGGGGTAAGCTCCTGCGGGGTTGCTGTGCTTCAAACCGGGGATGAACGCCGGCCCCATGGCCCACGGGTTGGGCTGCGGGCTGGGGGCCGGGCTGGGCCAGTGCTGAGGTGTTCCCGGACGGGGAGACCCCTGGTGGATGTTACCCTGGAGTGCTGGGACGAGATGAGGGGACGGAGATGGAGAGGGAGGTATCTGGAGTGATGGCGACGGGGCAGGGGATGCCATCCGGGGGTTTAAGCCGGGGTAGGACGTCCACTGCTGGGGGAACGGCTGCTGCTTGTCGGGGGTCATCAGCGAGGCCTCGGGGCCGATACTCCCATTGAGCTTGTGCCCAGGCCAGGGGGCCGGCTGGGGGGTGGTGCTCGGTGTGTTAGCCTGGCTCTGCATCGGGTTCTCATACACCGGCATGTCCATAGGCTCCTGTTTGATGAGCGGCGTGCCTCTGTTGGAGGAGTCGGAGCAGACGGAGGAGGGGCGGGACTGGGTGTAGTCCACAGGCTGGATGTAAGCACTGTGGTTCGGGTGGTTGGCGAGCTCGGGGGGGTTCGGGTAGGACTGCGCCAGCCGGGCCTGGAGACTCTGAACATCCGGCTTAGTGTCCACCGGGACAGGAGTGCGGCCCTGTTTGGGCAAAGAGCCGTTTCGACCCTCGTAGGTCCTCAGCTTGGGGCGGAAAAGTGCATTGGCGGGGTAGTTGTAGTAGCCATAGTGCATTGCGGGCAGATTTGGGTGGAGACCGTTGACGGGGTCGGGTGCAGAGGGCTGGCCGGTAGGGGGGGGGCCTCCCCTTGCATAGTAGGCAGGGTGGGGGTACCTGCTGTTGAAGGGGTCTGCTGCCTGCACAGGGTATCCATCCATTGATCCGTTGAAGGGCTCCTTCTTGATGTTGGGCTTCACCTCTTGTTTTATAATTGCTGAAAGTTTAAAACACAAGACAAGGTCAAAACAAACTTCAAATGCATTTCAGTTTGTAATGTTTGAGCTTTCTGTTTAGTGTTAATGAGATACTTTACAATCTTTGCAAGGTTCTAATCAATACCCACTAAAATAACTTACTGCAACAAAGCTACCCTGGATTGAGGAAGAGCCTTTGGTTGTATAAAACACCATTTTGGGAGAGATTAAATACCTCTTTATTCAACAAATGTACTTTTGTATTTTACAAAGCTCTTCAGTTATCTAAAATGAAACAATATCTACAAAGCCACCGCTGGAATCTAATTCTACAAATATATGAATGTAGCCTCAATCTCCAACTGTGCAGAAAAGCCAGGTTTAGATATATGAAAGCCGTGCAGCGCTCATATCATGACCAGGGTTCGTACGGGTGCTTGAAAATGCTTGAAATTTGACGTGGTGTTTTCAAGGTTGGGAAAGTGCTTGAATTTTGGGAATGGTGCTTGAAATTGAGATAAAGTGCTTGAAAATGTAAATGCTTTACTTTTACAAAAAATTGCTGTCTGACTGAATAGTTCGCTTTTTAGATTAAAAGAAAATAATTGCTTCGCTATGCGCGCGACCTGCAAGTGTTTACGTGTGACCTGGGCGTTCTGATGAGAGATAGATGACTGTGTGCCAGGAGGTTGCAGTTTCACCGAGCGTTGGCTAGCAGAAGACAAATACAAGCCATGGCTAAGACGAGGGTCAAGCCCACGAGTAGCCTCCTGCAAAGTTTGCAACAAATAACGATGGGAGAGTCTGCGCTGACGAGCCACATGAAAGGTACGCCGGAGTAGAGCATTTTAGATTAGGCTAACGTTGCATGTTACGTTTGTTTAAGCTAACGTTAGCGAGCTGAATAGCGAACTCCATGAGGGATAATAATAATTGCAGGGGACAATCATTTCAGAGGAGCGTACCTATGTTAATATGTGCGTTCCAGTCGCCATCCTGTGGTGTTCAGAGGACGAAGCTCTCACGGCATTTCGTGTTATATAGTCACGAAATATAATCTATTGATTCGACACAGAGCGATTTTGAAAGCAATGTATTTCTACTGTATGTTTCGTGCCTAAACCAAATGTGACTTGCTCTATCGAAATCAGTCACATTGACCCGAAGACACATCTTCGTTTGTATTACTGGTCTGGGGGAAGCTCGCGAGTGTGTGTGTGTGTGTGTGTGTGTGTGTGTGTGTGTGTGTGTGTGTGTGTGTGTGTGTGTGTGTGTGTGTGTGTGTGTGTGTGTGTGTGTGTGTGTGTGTGTGTGTGTGTGTGTGTGTGTGTGTGTGTGTGTGTGTGTGTGTGTGTGTGTGTGTGTGTGTGTGTGTGTGTGTGTGTGTGTGTGTGTGTGTGTGTGTGTGTGTGTGTGTGTGTGTGTGTGTGTGTGTGTGTGTGTGTGTGTGTGTGTGTGTGTGTGTGTACCGGGGAAACACGTATGCCTGCTGTGACGTTACATTAGTCCGTTCTCTGCTTGTAATCATGCCGAAGCTTCAAAGTTGTATTTATCATCTGAATTTGCCGAAACAAGTTTAATATTCTGAAAGCCAAGACTTTGTTTATTTGAAAACAGATGAAAACAAACTGTCTTTTATATAAAATTGAAGTAAAACTACATTTTGCTTTAATCCCATGTAATTGTAGAATGAACAGTCTTCCTTTGGAGATGTATAAGTCGGTGTCTTGAGTAGTCAACATTACCTACAATCATTGTACACATTTGTAAAATATTATTTTCCACTTGTTACCATTGTGAGAATATTTTTATGCAGCTCTGCGTGATTTTGTGGCTACAATTCAGACTAATACACTACCAGAGGTGGATAAGTACTCAGATGTTGTACTTGAGTAAAAGTACAAGTACTCAGATCTTCTAGTGAAATTATAAGTACTCAGATCTTGTACTTGAGTAAAAGTAGAAGTACTCAGATCTTGTACTTGAGTAAAAGTAGAAGTACTCAGATCTTGTACTTGAGTAAAAGTAGAAGTACTCAGATCTTCTAGTGAAATTATAAGTACTCAGATCTTGTACTTGAGTAAAAGTAGAAGTACTCAGATCTTGTACTTGAGTAAAAGTAGAAGTACCAGGGTGTAGGAATACTCTGTTAGAGTAAAAGTCCTGCATTCAAAATGTTCCTCAAGTGAAAATATAAAAGTATTCTCATCTAAATATAGTGAAAGTAGCGACAGTAAAAGTAGTCGTTGTGCAGATTGGTCCATTTCAGAATAATATATATGATATGTTTTATAATGATTGATCATGAAAGTGTTCTCAAAGCTGGTGAAGGAGCAGCTAGTCTGAAGTACTTTGTAGACTGCAGGGCAGCTGGTGGATTTACTCCAGGTGGAACTAAAGTCTGATTCAACACGTGGTTATATTTCACATCATTCATCCAGATCTGTGAAGTAACTAAAAGTATTAAATACATGTCGTGGAGTAAAAGTACACCATTTACCTCTGACTTATGTTTACTGCCAACCTAAAAGTACCTCAACAATAGTAATCAATAATGTATTGAAAAGTTATTTGGCTGATTGTTGTATATTGGCTCAGACAGGTTATATGGGAGGCCCAGTCTACGTACAGGTCACTCCTTTTGAAATATTAAACTTAGTTTTCTTTTCTTTAATTTTTCATCCTTGTGTAGAAGGCTATCACGAAACACACATTTGGTTGTTTGTAGCATAAAGAACATCTGATTTAATGTGAGGTAGGGAAATAATCATTTGAGTATGTGTATATAAATATGTAATTTACAACAGCTGTAAGATGCTTGAAAAGCTGGGAAATGCACCTTGAAAATGCTTGAAAAGTGCTTGAATTTGACTTTGGAAAAGGTGTAAGAACCCTGATGAATGAATGTTGGTACTACTATGGCTTTTAATTTGGGTTTACTTTCAATTCTCACTGGTATCATTGTCCATGTTTTACTGTCTTTTTTGTTTTGCTTTTATTTTACATTTTAAAATTGTTTTATTTTAACCTATTGTAATTTCTTGTCAGCTTTCATTTAAGGGAATTGTATTAGGATCACTTGATGTGTTATCTTGTTCTGTATTTATTGTAATATTGTTGTTGTGTTTTCTTGTGTTTACTTTGGGCTGCTTTGTGCATGAACGGTGCTCTACAGATAAAGTGTATTATTATTCCTTACAGCCCTACTGAACATCTGCTCAAACGACAATTCAATTCAAGAGTACCAAAACATCATGTTACCTTTATTGCCTGGGGGGTGAGGGCACCCCGTGACGCAGACCTCTGCCTTCACCACGGTTTTCTCCGGCGTCCCCCCCGCCTGCTGCAGGAGTTTGTTCTTCTTCTTCTCCGAGTTTGCCTTCTTGGCCTCCAGGCGGCGCTGTCGGCAGGACTTGGCCGGTTCGGGCAGCTTGCGCACCGGTCGTCGGAAAGCCTGCAGCACGTGGATGGCTCCCGTCTTCATCTTCATCCGCTGCCCCTCCTCGCTGCCAAACTCGTCCGTGGGAGAGATCCTGTAGAGAGGCAGCACGTGCAGCTGCTCGTCGTCAGGGACACCCTTCACCGCGCGGTTGTCCTCCTTCGTCAACGTACACACCTAAAACACAGAGAGAGGGAGACTAAAGTATGAATCTTTTTTGCTTTACTAAAACCACCGGACTCGGGGACAGCTTCACCCCACCGGCCATAAGACTGTTCAACACCGGAACTTTTGAAACAACATCCATAACATTCACCTGTTCGCAACTTGTTTTCTCCAGGTACAGGGATGGAGAGGGTGTTCGACTGTATGTATCGATGTGTGTGTATGTGTATGTATATGTATATATGTCAAACAAGTAAAGCAGATTAATAATAATAATATTGATAATTATTTATAGATTATAAATAAATAATTTAGGGACAAGGGGGTGAGATTAAATAAGTTATACTTCTTCTCACTCCTTTTCGAACACTAGATGTGGGACTGTTTATGTTGCTAATGCTGTTGTTGTTGTTGTTGTTGTTGTTGTTGTTGTTGTAAATGTCACTTTGTTTTTTGTTTTCTCTTACATGAATATGCACTGCAGCATTTTTTGTTTTTGTAATTATTTATTTTACTTGTTCGAAATAAAATGTATCAATCAATATCAATATTCCAATTACTTGTATATACACTATTCTGCACTATTTATATTATATTTGATTGACTTGCACTATTATCTGTGTTCTTGTGTTGCACTGTTGGAGGAGCCTGGGACCTAAGACTTGCATCGTCATAACTCCACTGTAGCTATGCACACATGACAATAAAAGCCTTGCATCTTGAAAACGTATGCATTCGTCCCACATAGGGGACATTTACCTTACAGCAAACGTGGAAGCCGTGAGACAAAAAATAAAACACTATTAGATGAAGGGCATGCATAATAACATGTATTATGAAATAAATGAAGTGTAACGTGTGGTAGAAGCTAGATAACAGAGGTAAAATGATGCATTACTTACAGATTCTTGTTACAGTAATAACATTGTATTATGTTCTTAATTCATCTCAAAATACCCTGACATCGTGATCTTACCACTGTGCTGCCGTTGTACAGGTTGTGCTGGTCCTTGTGAGCGTGTGCACAGAAGTCCATGCACGCGGTGACTCCGGAGAACGGCCGGCCTTCCTTCAGTCCCAGCCGGCACTCTGGAGCCTTGGACTCTGTCAGGCACTGAGGGAGAGGACACAGTTTATTACACATATCTGCAGACGTGTCCTCTCTTTCACAGTTTAAGCTGCTCATGTCTCGCCCTGCTGATCAGGTTAAGCTTTCTATTTTATAATATGCGCCCTCTTTATACTCGTCTAATGTATTGCTGCTACATTCCCATTTGAACAATTGTTCATGTTCATTGCTATGTTCTAATGGTGAGTATTGTGTGTACCGCTGCTGTCCTTAGAAAAGCCAAAGTAAATGTTTCCCCCGGGTGAACAATAAAGTCTATCTAATCTCATTTCCTCACATTCATTCAAGATAAATACACAAAGGAGCACTTCAGAGGCACATTGTAAAAGTAAATGTCTTAGACCCCCTGTGACGCTGACCGTTGAGCGGCCCAGACCAAGCAAGGAGGCAGAACGTCCAAAAATATAACCCGACGTGGGCATTTATTAAAAACATGGGCACAAAGTTCACAGCTTCAATCCTGCTGTTCTCCTTGCACACATCCTGCAGCCACAAGGATCTCACACACACACACACACAGCCCTCTCAACAGACAGGGAAACAGAGCCCAAATACACACACTCTAATCAGCACAACAAGACACAGGTGAGGGGGGAGGAGACAACACAGGACACCAGGTGCACACAATCATCAGCCACAGACAACATATACTGTGCAATCACGCCAACAAAGTGCCCTATCACCCGGCCTGAAGCCGTCAGTCCAAGTTACCTTCGTCACACCCCATTTACACGGAAACGCATACGAAACGCAAACGAACCGGATACGATAACAAAAAAGTATTCCGTTCACACGAGACCGCGCTGGAGACGCTGTAGTACATATGCCGGGCCTGTAAGTGGCGCTGTACTTCCGCACGAGACCGCTCGAAAGCGCTGGAGAACAGCACATTAGTCTTTTTGCAAAGATACAGGAAGTGTTATTACCAATATGCCAACTCTGGATTAATAAAGTATCTATCTATCATGTGAAAGTCTTGAGGATTCTACTCATTGTGTGTGAGGACGATTATAAGTGTAGTTGTTTGTGTTACTGTTTAAAAACTCTGGTTGGTTCTTGCTACGAATTGAACTGTTAATGTTGTTGTACCGAGCTATCACTGAAACTTTTAGCAGTGAGTCGTTTTCTATCAATTACCTAATCCTCGTAGCTCTCATTATGACCTGTTGCTTTTTGGGAAACTGTGTTCAGCGTTCGCCGTTTTTTTTGTTTTAAATGAGAATAGTTTACAGAAGCTACAAGAGGGCACATTGTTGCCTCAGTCCCCTCCAGATCATTTGTTCTGCTTTAAAATAAATGGAAAGAAAGCATTCTTGCACTGAACCTCAACTCACCTGGTTGCTGTATGCCTGCGGAGCCAGCTGCTTGTACAGAGGAGCCAGTTCTGTCGCCAGGTGCTGCAGGTTAACCCCCAGTTTTTCCTCCTGAAGAGCACACACACAGATCAGAACTTTGTTTATTCCACACATGTACACTTTACAAAACATGTACACTTTTTTGTTGTTGTGTATAGCGCATGGTGCAAAGGAGCAGGGAGAAGAACATCTTATTTTACCTTCCCCTTACCATAGAAAAGTAGAATAAAAGCAATATTCTTTCAGTCACAGTTGCTTACAAACACACTCAAAAGTCAACTTCAGGTCTTAGGGGTTTTCTGTTTCTGTCTTATCACGTCATTGTGTATTTCGGTTTATTCTTGTCATTGCTATTACTGTAATGGTCTTTTTATGATATTATTATTGTATTTCTTTTTTATATAGCACCTGCATTTGTACTCAGTATTTGCTCCTGTTATTGTGCCATGTGTGGGAAAAAATAATAATAAATAACTTCCTACTGTCTAATTACGCTTTCTTTATACATGTTCTTAAACATCAACATTTTCTTACAGCCCTTTAAATCATTCGGCAAAGAATTCCACTTCTTTACGCCAACTACAGTAGTACGTGCAAACTGATGCTTGAAGTTAAAACAAAGCCGCATAAAGTTTACCCAAGACAACAAAAGTGACTAAAGTGTGAAATAAAACGAGTACCTGTTCAGGGCGCTCTCCTTGCAGCCTGAACTTGCGCGGGGTTTTGCTGCGGGCGTACTTGCAGCCGTTGAAGTACATACTCCAGGAGCACCCGAAGGAGAAGGAAGCGCCGCAGGTCTCCATGTCTTTACCCTGACATGCACAGGTCCGACTGCAGGGGGAGACAGGGAGCACGCTCTCAGGGTCAGGCAAGTTTATTTATACAGCACTTTTCAACACAAGGCAATTCAAAGTGCTTTAAAAAAATGAAAGACATTAAGGGCATTAAACACATTAGAAACATTAAAAAGCAAAGATAATAAAACATGAATAACAATACAGGTACATGAATACAAGTTACAGTGCAGTGTGAGATGTGAATAGCTCAATTAAAAGCAGCGGCAAAAAGAAAGTCTTCAGCCTGGATTTAAAAGTAGTCAGAGTTGCAGCGGACCTGCAGGTTTCTGGGAGTTTGTTCCAGATATTTGACAATACCCCGAACCGAATTCTCACATTCCTCTAACCCAGTCTTTCTCATACTTTTTCATACCAAGGACCACTTAACCAATAAAAAAAACACGCGTTTTTCTAGAACAGATTACAAATCGCCTGAAAATTGTACAAACAAGTGGCAACATGTGTGATGAAGGTGTTGCGCGGGGCTATATCATGCAATCGAAAGTGAAACTTAAGCTCGCTCCATTGCGGAGATATTCCCGCGAGAGTGCGTAAAACTTAAATGTATTTATTTATTTCATATGTGAAATGTTACCAATATACTCGCGGACCACTAGGGGGCGGACCACTGCTCTAACCCCTAGTCTTCCCGTGAAGTTACAGTTCTTTTGACGGTTCTCTAACCTTTTTATATTCCTTTCATTCTTCTCTTTCAATCCCCAAACAACACATTTCCCCCTATTTTACTGTTACCCGAACCCATCTGTGACCTTTAAATCACTTTTCCCAGAATCAGGATATTCAAACCTGTTTTAATGCATAAATGATAGAATGGAATGGGAGGGATGAAACCCTCTTTAATGGTCCCACATGCAGAGCACACAGTGAAATGTGTGCTCTGCTTTTAGCCCATCCTAGTACCAGGAGCAGTGGGCAGCTATTGTACAGCACCCGGGGAGTAAGAGGGGAAGGGGGGTGTCTGGTGCCTTGCTCAAGGGCACCACGGCAGGGCAGGAGGTGAACTGGGACCTCTCCAAGTAGCAATCCACACTCCATATTTTAGGTCTGGTCGGGGACTTGAACCGGCGACCCACGGCTCCCAGTCCAAGCCCCCACTGACTGAGCCACTGATGATGTGTAACCTGTGCATGCTTTACATCCTGGGTACCCTCTGTCTGAACTGGGCTGAGTGGGATGTAACAACATGGCAGAGAGAAATGTCTCAAGGGAACTTAGGGAAAAGAATGACACGACTTTTTTTGTTTTGTAATTTTCTGCTTTTCTAATTCATTTTATTGCATTTTGTGTCTTTGTATCTGTTTATGATTGCTTGTTTGTATGCTATAGTTTTTTGTAAATGGTACAGCGTGTTTGAGCATTTAGAAAAGCGCTAAATTCAATTGAATATGATTATATCAGGAGTGCAAATACAAGCTCTTATTCAACCGTATTAGACTGGTCACTGAACCTAAAGTGTAATTCTTTTTAAACTGTCAATTATCTGGTGTATTTCTGGCAGTTACTTCTTAGAAGTGTCATAAAACACATATATTTACTTTATCTTGTGTGTAAGACAAACAGATACAAGTTGACTTGATATATGATCAGCTCATCAGCGTATACAGTTTGAAAGTAGAGTAATAACAGAGTGTGGCAGCGGGTGGTGAAGGCTTGCTGTATCTGGAACAGGTTAAACAAGGGTGTGTTCAAAATGCATACCTTTCGGGGGAAACTGGTTCCCGTCAACGTTTCGTCATCATTTAAAAGGTCAAATGTGACTTTTCATTGTCACAGATCCTTATTAGGGAGCATTTGGACCGCCATCGCATAAGGTTGTATCCATGAAACGTACATATAAGTTGTATATTACAATTTGTAACTTTTTCGCAAGTTCTTGTTTTTGTAATCTTCCTAGGGTGTGGGAGGTCATTTAGCCTTTTTAAACTAGTTTTAACATCACATATTCTGCACAGAAGTTCATGACTCGTCCACTCAAATACATAAGAACATGTTTGCGCATGCTTTCACTCATGTCTTAGGTCCAAAAGGTTCTTATTAGGATGCCAAGAAAAACACTTAAAAAGCAGGTGCAGTTAAAACACAAAACGCTCTCTGCACATTCACACACATGTATATTATAAACCAGGGGTGTCCAGAGTTTTTCCCCGAGGGCCACATACAGAAAGATATTCGAAGGGCTGGGCCACTCCCGAGAGGAGAGGTTTATGGCCTCATAAGTTCAGTTACAAGTCAGCAAAATCAATCAAATGTAAATTATACTCGTTACTTGCTTTAAGAGAACTGAACAGCCTACATCACAGCTCTCCAGAGGGTTTCATGTATTTCGATGGCAGCTCGTTCCTTAAAACAGACGCCTCAGATTGCTTATAAGTGGAAATATGAAGAGGTGTATTTCAAGATTGTTATGTAAATAAGTCATTGGGCTTTTTTTATCAACTTGTTAGAACATATTTTTTACTTTAATTGACTTAATTCATTGGAAATTGGGCTTATTAACGCATGACCACTACTGAGTAATATATGTTTACAGATGTATTTAAGAAGTGCAATACAAGACAAGCTCAAGTTTCATTTGTGGGCCGTATAACATTATACTTTTTGAATTTGATGAGGGCCGATTCAAAATGGCTCGCGGGCCGCATTTGGCCCCCGGACCGTAGTTTGGACACCCCTGTTATAAGCCCAAAGAGTGTCAGAGAGCACCGAGACGCTACTCACTCGTCGTTGAGGCCGCAGCGCCGGCTGGTGGCGTTTCCGTACTGAGTGAGGGTGTTGCTGAGCTCTTGGTACAGCTGGTCAGCGAGCCCCCGCTGCACCCCCTCCCACGCCATGATGAGGATGATGATGTGGGCGTTCTCACAGTGGTGTCCGGCACGGTGACGCACCAAACACAGCAGCTTCTCCGTCTCACCGCTACGACGAATCACCTGACAGGAAGCAGAGGATTATAATTATTTTGCTTTAAAGGTCCTGTCATCCTGTTTTTCATCAATATATTACAGGTCTCAGATATCACTTCTGATCCGCTCTCTTTCAGACCGCTTTATAGAAATGGATCAAAAAGAGAGAGAATCTTTGTTCCTGAAACTTTCAGAGTCTCTTTCCACAGAGGGGACACATGTTGATGTAGAAGAGACATGAAGAAGAGGGGACACATGTTGATGTAGAAGAGACATGGAGAAGAGGGGACACATGTTGATGTAGAAGAGACATGAAGAAGAGGGGACACATGTTGATGTAGAAGAGACATGGAGAAGAGGGGACACATGTTGATGTGGAAGAGACATGAAGAAGAGGGGACACATGTTGATGTAGAAGAGACATGAAGAAGAGGGGACACATGTTGATGTAGAAGAGACATGAAGAAGTGGGGACACATGTTGATGTAGAGGAGACATGGAGAAGAGGGGACACATGTTGATGGAGAAGAGACATGAAGAAGAGGGGACACATGTTGATGTAGAGGAGACATGGAGAAGAGGGGACACATGTTGATGTGGAAGAGACATGAAGAAGAGGGGACACGTGTTGATGTAGAAGAGACATGAAGAAGAGGGGACACGTGTTGATGTCGAAGAGACGTGAAGAAGAGGGGACACGTGTTGATGTAGAAGAGACGTGAGGAAGAGGGGACACATGTTGATGTAGAAGAGACATGAAGAAGAGGGGACACATGTTGATGTAGAAGAGACATGGAGAAGAGGGGAGACATGAAGACATGAATATAGAATTCCAAACTTCCAACTTGAGTCAGACGCGAACCAAGAGGAGGAAAAGGTGTGGAGGAGTTCACCTGATCATGTGGTTGTGGTTATTATTACTCAATGTCCGATGCATTCGAAAGACACAATGACAAACAGGTGATGTCACACGGCTTTTTGAAAAGCTATCTGACACCTCTACTGAAATCTGACCGGCTGTGGTCACCGGATCCCAGTCCCAAATGTGCTTCTGACGCTTTACGAGTAATAAATGAGGAAGCTGATCAATGCACGGATAACGTATTTAAGCCACCTAGAAAAAGACCCTCGTAACAGAACATCCAAATCAGCTTTCATGTACGCGCAAATGGAAATATTGTCACTGCTTTACATTAAATACGGACAGTTATTACGTCTATTCTTCTGACTCAAGCCGCGATCTATGCTCTCGCCAACACCACCAGCAGACTCAGTAAAATAAATAAGACTTGTATTCTGCAGAACCTGGGCGTTGCTTGTCTTGTTAGTTTGTGTAACTGTGTGCATTTGTTGTTTTAAACAATATAATATGTTTACTATACGGTTACATGCTACTTCACAGAAGCACGTTGCCCATAAACTACATGTCCCACAATTAGTGCTGCGTACCGGCCAGCGGAACCGGTACTGGACTTGTAAAAAGTTTCGGTTCAAGTCCGGTTAAAACCGGAACGTCAGGAACCGGTACTTGGACTCGCAAAAAAACTAGCACTTACGTATATTCTGGTGTCTGTGGTTATTTAAACATTCCCTGATAAACGTTATTCAGCGTTAACAAATGAGTGCTAATCCCAGTGTGCTCAGTGTACAACATCACATGTCATTTCACCTTCGATTCACGGTTTGAAAACGTAGCATTTCGCCACATGCTAATGCTAACCGGAAGTGAATAATTTTCAGAATAAAAGTATTAAGTTAATAGTTAGTGAACTTCCGGTTTTTTCAGAATAAAACTGATTTAAATTAAATAGTGTATTTAATTCAAAATTACGCCATATCAACATTGATTTTAATTTCTAACAGTATGTACATCACTATGTATGTAGTATGTACTGTATAATGTACACATGTAGAGTTGTAGTAAAGACAGTACAGTACACTCTGACTGTACAGTCACTACAGTGTAGCCTATACTGTATAGTAGGTGTGTAACAGTGTAATGCGTATAGTCTACTCTACCTTTCAGCAAAGCTTTAGGGATTTAGGCTCAGTCAGCTCAGGGACTGTTTGGTTACTTTAGTTTGGTAAATGAAATACATGTTTGAACTTTGTAGTAGTTCACTGTAGTTGCTGTCATAAGTCATTTGTAGACTAAGTGGCAAAAAGTGTTTTTTTACATTTGTACTTTGTAGAGAAATGTAGATACAAGTTAGATGGGAGCGCAATAAACCTGATGAGTTTGAATTTGAGTTGATTATTGTTGATTATTGTTAATTTAAATTGATAATTAGCTCACAATAAGTTCACTTTAGTTACTCACACAACTTGACACAAGACATGGGTTCAGGTCCGGACTTATAAGTCCGGACCTGAACCTGAACCTCTGGACTTGAGTCCGGACCTGAACCTGAATGTGAGTCCAGGTACGCAGCACTACCCACAATGCATCTGAAGTTTGACTTTTCTTCTCAGAATCTGACTTTTTTTTCAAAATGTCACTTATTTTATTTTCAATTTTTTCCAGAATTTGGCTTTTCTTTTTAAAGGTGACATGTCATGCTTTTCCGGTTATTACCCGTCCCCTTGTGTGTTATGAAGGTTTTTCTGCATGTAAACGGTGTGCAGAGTCAAAACCCTCAAAGTACACCCTGTAGCGAGTACAACTCTAACACAGAGAAGAACTCCCCAAAACGCCTCGTTGGTGAAACGTCATCATCCATTTGATTCTTCCGGGTACATCAGGACGTCATGTTGTAACCGGAACGAAATGGACCAATCCGTGGAGCCGTTACGTTAAGTCCGCGGAGCCGTTACGTTAAGCCCCCGCTGATTGGTCCAAATTGACCAATCCACGGACTTCCTCACACACACACGCAGCTCAGCTGATGTCTCCTCCGGGCTGCTGCTGATAACAGACAGTTGGGATCGCGGCGAAATTCTCTGGGTGAGTTTGGCTGTGTTTCGCTGTGTATCGCTAAACAAGGAAATCACACCTCCACGGAGCTCAGCGCGATTCACAACGTGAAACAATCGGACGTTGTGAATCACCCCGAGCACACACAAAGTCTCAGCCGAAGTAAAAACAATAAGTGTGGCTTGGTATTGAGAAGAAAAAGGTTGATAAACGCTGTGAGAATGGGTCTGCAGAGAGAATTTCGCCGCGATCGCAACTGTCTGTTATCAGCAGCAGCCCGGAGGAGACATCAGCTGAGCTGCGTGTGTGTGAGGAAGTCTGTGGATTGGCCAATCGGAGCACACTGGGCTCACAGGGAGGGGGGCAAGAGCTCCAACGAGCCGTTTAGTGGAGAGAGTGAATACACGTAGTTTACAGAGATGCTGCATGCGAAACAATGTGAGTTTGGAAAATTGCACAGTATTTTTCTATTATAATATCATTATCCCTCAACAATGGAATTATGATCAGTAGAAAGGACCATGACATGTTATTAAGTTATTACCCTATCCGATAATAATCCAATGCAGACGGCAATAATGTAATATAATACATTCTTTTAAATATATAAAATATTTATATATGTATTTTTTGTATGTATATAAAACCGGCCCGTGATGCTGATGTGGCCCGAGATGAAATTGAGTTTGACACCCCTGTTTTAAGCGGTTGGTTCAGATCCATCAAAGTGATTAAATAACACAAACTAACTCAAACATGGAGGCAGCGGGAGAACAGCAACTCCTATGGTTTGTGTTTGAATCTGGTAGCGTTCAAAAGCGCTTCAATAATGGCTTCAGTTGCTCTTTGGCAGCAAGGTTAAGCTGTGAAAGTATTCTATATATAACATACTCTTCAACTGATATGGATTTCTGTAGGTGGGCCTTTAAATTAGGTGGTTCAAATACTTTTTGCAGCTGCCATGTCCACGGCAGTAAATACCTCTGCTCGTACTTGACTGCTTCTCAAACCAAAATCAAAAAACCACACCTTTAATTTGTGTTTTTTTTTTTTTACAATTGTTGCTTATACAAAGAAAGAGAAATGACTGTTAATAAGTGTAAAGAGGGGGGGTGTATTATCCCCACACCCCCCCTCTTTATGTCTCCAACGCCAACACTCAGCAGGATGGCTATTTTGAATCCATAAAGCCATTAGCAGGAGGTGTCAGGGGTGACACCTGAGGGGGAGGCCTCCTGCTTCTCCACTCACTGTGGGTGACAAACCTGTCTAGGTGTCTCATTATACACACACACACACACACACACACACACACACACACACACACACACACACACACACACACACACACACACACACACACACACACACACACACACACACTTGCTGCATAAATCTGTTGTTGATTGGCTGCCATTTATGTCAGGTGGGACAAAGTGTTCTCTCACCTGAAAACAGGATGTGGCTGAGTTTTTGACAGACTGTCTCAAATGTGTTTTTGAGAGTTAAAAGGCCAGTATTTTAAAATGGAAATGTAATCAAAGGAATAAGAAGAGACAATACTATGGCTCCCAAAACGGACGCTTCATATCCCAACGTCCCAGAAACCTCATCATCTCTTTCAAAACCTCAAACCCATGTTAGATGTGAGGCTGCTTACCCATTTAGCGATAGGACATCCATGTGAGCTCTTCCCCTCTCGGCCCGTGTAAACCACCTTCTCCACCCGGATGGCATCTCCTTTCTCTCCGTACCTGCACAAGAGCAACAATACCATTCAGTGTTATTAAAGTTCATTCACAGCTGCAACTATTTTTATAATCTGTTAAAGAAATAAGATGGACTTTTATTAATCCCTCGTGGGGAAATATTTCATATATTTTCATTTCAAATACATGAAGATGTGCTGTTTCTCTGTGTGTATATCATATACACTTAATATCTTTTGACATTAAAAGACATAACTTTGGACTTAAACTGGAATAGACATTGCTCACTATAAGTGTCAGTTTAAAGATGAGGAAAATAATACTTCATCAAATCCAATTTGCACTCAAACACAAGAAAACTGAAAAATACTGAAAAACAAGTAACCAGCAATATGGATCTGTGCTCCATGAATGCACTCACAACCAAATAAAACTTTAAAAACATGCTGCATATCAGTTTTAACAGTTTTGTACTCCACATGAACACAACAAGTTGACAGCTCAGATTAAAGAGGTGAAATATTGGCACTGGATAACAGGAACAGCTACAGACGAGACTGACTGTGTCATACTGTATATGTTTCCTTTTAGGAAGGTTATATTAAACGCATTCTTGTTTGACATTGTGGACGCAGTGGCACATCACAGCCAACCCCAGAAAAAATGAAATGTGAAAAAGGCAATTTGTAACACGTGCAAGTCCACATTTCAGGGTGAAGCAGCAACCTTAGAGTAAGGTTTGACAACAAACCAAAACCTTCCGTGTTTTGGGATTGTGAATGCTTCATTATGACCCAGCATTTGAAGTAAAGTCATGACAAGATCTTGTGTCAGTCAAACTCTTACAAAATCAGACAAGAAAAGTAAATCAGTGCATCTCAGCTGCAATATGAGACATATTCACGTTTTAAAGGATATGAATGATTCCTATTGGTCATCACCGACCTCCTCACGAGTGTATTTCAGTGTGTGGAAGCCAGCCCTGACAGAGACGGGTGTGTTCACGACGCTCTGCTGAGATTCACACCAACACGGCACAGAGAACCAGAACCCACGAGACCCGACCCGACGCCCTTTGTGTCCACGTGTGCATGCATGAGCTTTTTAGTGCACACATAACATCTATTTACACGTCTTTTGTTTGTCAGGGTCTGTGAACACCTGCTTGAGCTAATCGTTGATTGGGGAGAGAATATCTAAAGGGGCCGTTCACCCCAAAAAAAACATATTTCCCCTCCTTGCCCTCAGTGCTTTGATCCATCTCGATTGCTTTGGGGTGAGTTCGGCTGAAGAGATGTCTGCCTTGCCTCCAATATACTTTAACGAGAGGGCACTGTGGTTCTCAAACTGCCAAAGTAAATACATTTAAATCTCAAAAGCTATTTCTCTTTCTGTTAAACCTGATCAGGATAATCCACCGATGTTGTTGTGAGAATTTGAATGTAGAAAAAACCGATTTCTAGACTGTTGAAAAGCAACCCCTTCTCTCAGGACTATTTTAAGTTGGGTGTCAAAACAGACTTCTCATTCTTAGCATGTGAAGGCTGATGTGGCCGATGGGTTGTTTGGGAGACCGAGCGTTCTCATCGGTAGCCCCCAGGCTCTGGAACGACCTGCCCCCTCATGTTAAATTGTCGCCCACTCTTGAAGCTTTTAAGTCCCGCCTAAAAACCCACCTCTTTTCCCTCGCTTACCAGTCTGAGCTGTGTCATACCTATTTGTATGCTTTACTGTCTGTCCTTAGCCTTTATGTGCCTTGTATTTATTCTTATGTGTGCTTTTTATCTATTCGTGTAATATTATATTTTATTATAATGTTATGTTCATTGTGAAGCACTTTGGCAAACCCTCTGTTTTTAAACTGTGCTATAGAAATAAAGTGGATTGGATTGTTTATTTGAGTAATTGAGCTATTGCGTTAATGTTTATAAGTGTTTTTTATTTGTGACGTTGGCTACTTGCTCCTGTCTGTATGGCAAGTTGCCTCATACATAAATGTGACTTGACTTCTGTCTCATCTCTGTGCAGAAGGAGCATGCCGCTTCTCGTGGATGAGAGGCGTGTCGCAGCGCAAGATGAGACAGCTGTAACGTGAGATATCTCAGGTTAGCTTCTTGTCTATGGGTAGGTGCACCAGAACACAACAAGAACAAGTTCCAACATGAAACTGATCACAACAAGCTCTGTGGATAATCTTGTGTAACACGTCATGATTTCTGGAAAGATACATTGCTTTTGAGTTTGTAAAATGTATGTTTTTGGTGTTTTGAACAACACCAGCTGAGTGCATTTGAGAGGCAGTAGATATCTCTAAAGCTTGGCAACACACAACAACACAATCTACATCGATGGACAACACTACAGTTAACAGGAAGACCTTTTGAAAGCATAATGTTCTGGAGAAAACACAAATGTACAACATAAATAATCTTGCATTATTGTCCGCGAGTGGTGATTTGATTGCGTGAGTGTAGTTCGGTACAAAGAAAATAGTTCCTACATGAAACCTCTCGAAACAAGTCCTATTCATATCTTCCACTGCACGGTGTAATTTGATATTAGCTTGTTTGTTGTGTATGTTATTGTCTGCTTCAGTCACTGTTTTGAAATGACATTTGATAACGTGTTTCTGCTTCACTATTTCTTAATGTTTTTCATTTTTGTAAATCTCTTTGTGCCTTTTTTCTTTGTTTTTTCTTGTGTCTCTTTTTATATTAATTTTTTATTTATTTATTTTTATTTATTTGTTCTGTCTTTGTATACATGTATGTATGTAGGTAGGTACGTGTATGTATGTGCATGTGTACATGTGGGTATACATATGAGTATATGGGTACAAGTATTACTGTTACTATTCTTTATTCCCTTATCTATACATTTTCTTTTAATATTATCTTCTATATTACTTTACTTTTACCTATACAGGTATCTATCTTATTTATTTAGTTAGTTATTTATTTTACTAGCTAGGACCGGGAGGGAGGGAAAGGGGAAAAATAAATAAAAATATTGACTGTATAAATGTAAACTCATTGTGCCTGACTCAAGAAAAAAAAAGAAAATAGCTGCTAAATAAATAAACTTGCCTTCCAAGTGAGAGGGAACAAACATTTTTCTTGATTTAAAGCTACTTTACTATTATTCCCGATGGTGCATGTGTGTATTTCTCGCGGCCTGCTGTTAGAGTGCGGGGGTGTTGAGGTTAGAGGTTACATTGGGTTTTGGGGGGGGGGGTCAGAAGTAGTCAGAGTTTTGCACACGGCTCAGATCGAGTCTCCTGCATGCTTGATACCTGCCATTGTGAAACCCTGATCTGATGTGACAGTGAGCACCGGGGGCTGCAGCTGAATGGGACGCACCCCGAGGTGGCTCAGAGAGGGGGTTGCTGGGGGGGGTCAAAGGTCAGCTGGGGACATTGTGGCCTGAACGTCTTGTGTCATCTCTCCAACAACTGAGAGTGGGGTTTCTCCCCCCCTCTCCCTCTCTGTAATGACTCAGCGGTCCTCTCAGTGAATAGCAGCCAAATGTGGATTCAGTTCAACGATCACTCCTGTTGACATGAAGCTCAACACAATGTGGCATCCTTTAGCTAAAGGAAGTCACTTTTAGAACAAGCTGTTTCTGTATTTTAGGGTTTCAAATAACATAATAATTCATAAAGTTTAGGGAAGACTTTTTATTTATTGCATGCTTTCATGGTAAGATAAAGTTAGGTTACAAGGATTCTCAATTTGAAACACCCACTTCATTAAAGTCTAAAAGGTTACGTCTATTGTATTTAAAAGCACTAAGCCTAAGTTCATTAAGTGTGGTATCAATGAATGAGTATTACTTCTGTAAGTACATTTTCGTGGTGAAATCACTATATTTGGTTCTCAAAAATAAAAAACAACTATTCTTTTAAGGCACTATATGTTCACTGTCGGGCTATGAAGGGTTAATGGTCTGAAAATTATTATTATTGATATTTTTTTTTATTTTTTTTTGTTTGTTATTATTTTATTTTTTGGTACTTTGTTATAATTATTAATCTGAGTGAAAAAAAAAAAAAAAGGAGAATATATATATATTATTGTTATATATTTGTTTTGTTTCTGACATGTTCAATAAATTGACTAAACTAAATGGAGTATTTCACCCACAAAGTAATCATGATATATACATGTTTCGCCCTGTGTTCACGGAGACAATGAAGAATCAAAAACTGAAAAATAAGTAACTTGAAGTAATTGTCGTTTCAAAACTCGCAGGAAAAAAACCATGACTTTTTCCCAAACACTTGATAGTTTGATGTTTAAAACACGTTGGCCGTGCAGATGGCTGCCTGTGTTAAGACTGCTTAAACTGAAGGGTTTGGAAAAGTCATTTGTTTGCCAAGCAGTGAGCGGATGAATGAGATTATGCTGCACGAGTCGTGGGGGAGTTTCTAAAAGGATGTTTTGATATAGTTTGCAATTATTCATTTAGACTTGTTCTCCTTAATGACCGCAGCAGAGCCATGAGATCAAAAGCAAAGCAGGGTGAGTAATTGATGAACAAATGGACGTGAAATAGGACTTGAACCAAGGTATGAAATATAAAACATTCATTCAGTAAGATCAAGCACTGATGCTGTGGTTAATCCAGTGATTAATCCAGAACGCACTCTGGTTATTAAAATGACCAGCCGGGAGCTCTCTGGTTTCTCCCCCTAAATTAAATAAATACTAATCCTACTGGATGAAGATCAAGCCGCTAATCTCAATCTGTCTCTCTGCCACCAAGTCTGCAGATGCTCAGAGTATAAAGGGACAACAGCTCATTGGATGTATTGGTTTGGAGAGCTGTGCAGATCGTGTTGCGTATGTGACATCGATTCAATTAGAGTCCTGACCACAGGTTGTAAAATTCCAGGATCGTAAAATTCCAGTATTACCCGGCGTCGGCCTTTACGCAACTCTGAGCGCGCTCGTGAACTGTCAACCGGGGGGCGGGGCGCACACTCGTGAACTGTTAGCGCCGTGTTATGCATGCCCACCAACATTTCAATGATTTGTTCGGTTTGGAAACGGTATCATTTCCTTTTTGGCGGGCATGCATAACACGGCATAACACGGCATAACACGGCATAACACGGCATAACACGGCATACCACGGCATAACACGGCATAACACGGCATAACACGGCATAACACGGCATAACACGGCATAACACCGGAGCCTCGCTGCGGGGAAGCGTTGGCGCTGTTCCGAGCTTGTTCTAATCCGTCAAAATGACGGACTGCTTTCAGATTTTTCCGTCATTGTTATAAAAAAGATATTCGGTTAACGCGACCTCGTCCTGACGGTCTACGCTGAACATAGATGTTTACCTTCAACTGGACTATTGGATTAATCTGCTTTGAGTGTACATTCTTTGCATCAAAAACAACAAATGTCTGAATTTAGATTAAAGACTGAACAAAACCCTAAATAGGAAATGCTCCATTTCTATCACAAATATTTGTATTTATTTTTTGGGATACTTTTATTTTGAATGACTGAGTCGGGGTTTGAATACTCTGCCTTTAAAATGTCAATATGTTACAAAGTTGTATTTCTTATAAAACTGGAACAATTAAAAAATATATATATATTATAATACATTAATAAATAATAAATACATACAAAATAAAAACACATACATTAAATGAAGGATGTATGTTATAATATAAGTATAAATATAAATGACAAATACATATATATAAAACAGCTTACAAACTATGAGCAGTATGAAATTAGAGTGTAGTAGAAATGTAATAACTATAGAGCTGGTATAAATAAAGACAGTAGAATAAAAACACGACAGACGTCTTCGTTCTCTCTGATTGGATTCCTCTCATCGTCATCTGCTGCTTTCCTTGCTTGTGATATTTGTGCTGATGTTTCCTGTTTCTCCTGCTGGATTCTGGGTCATGGATCCCCTGAGGACAAAATGTGAGGAGGAGGAGGAGGAGGAGGAGGAGGAGGAGGAGGAGGAGGAGGAGGAGGAGGAGGAGCATGTGGGAGGAAGATAAACAGAGGAGAGGGAAGGACTCACCTTCTCTCCATCAGATCTCGTATTGAAGCTACAGTCGGTCCAGACCCCAGGTGGTTGTAGTACGGCCCTTCATCTTTCTCCAGGATTTGTTCTAGAAACAGGGACAGTGCAGGGTGAGAAGGCTGCAGACAGTTGGACCGAAGAAACACATAAATCAACACAATAATTCACTATATTCGACAGATCGCAATAAGATACGCCTCAAATCTGTATTTACTAGTGCCTGGATAGAGTTCATATGTATCAGTAAAGTACTTTGACTTTAACCAAGAATATAGTGTGTCTGCATATAAGCAAATCTCAGCTGGTGTTCGACAGAAAAGGCTTTTGCGATTTATTTTTAGACATCCTCTTTGAAGCTGAAGATACATCGTCTTTGAGAAGCGTGAGAACGTGCAACCGATTGCAACATCCAGTTCACACACATACACACATGAACACACAGACTGCAGGGTGTGTGTGGTGTGGTGTGTGTGTGTGTGTGTGTGTGTGTGTGTGTGTGTGTGTGTGTGTGTGTGTGTGTGTGTGTGTGTGTGTGTGTGTGTGTGTGTGTGTGTGTGTGTGTGTGTGTGTGTGTGTGTGTGTGTGTGTGTGTGTGTGTGTGTGTGTGTGTGTGTGTGTAGACACTTTGTAAAGCAGAAGCTTTTTGAGGTAGTGAGGAATGAGACAGTTTGTGTGAGTGTTGTTGTGAGGGAGTGAGGGTGTGTCGGTGAGCGCTGTCTACATCTGTGTTTATATCGTGTGTGTGTGTGTGTGTGTGTGTGTGTGTGTGTGTGTGTGTGTGTGTGTGTGTGTGTGTGTGTGTGTGTGTGTGTGTGTGTGTGTGTGTGTGTGTGTGTGTGTGTGTGTGTGTGTGTGTGTGTGTGTGTGTGTGTGTGTGTGTGTGTGTGTGTGTGTGTGTGTGTGTGTGTGTGTGTGTGACTGCTTTAGACCGTTGTCCTACATGCCTCTGTGGTTGTACCCCACGTCCTCTCTGTGTGTGGCACCACGCAGCTGCATGTTTACTACATTTAGGCCAACAACTAACTAATAGTTTATTTGGTTGATCAATTGATCAATCGTCTATAAAACATCATAACATTTAGAAGATGTGTTTCCAAAGCCTGAGATGACATCCTAAAATGTCTCTGGATTGTCCACAACTAAAGACATTCAGTAAACTGTCATACGCTGGAATCAAGGAATGTTTACAGCTTGTACCTACAAAGTGTCGATAAGGACATGTATTGTCCACAGTTTGTGGTTAATAACCTCACAGCTGATCGGCACAGAACTACCTACATCACATTCCTAATGGATTCAAATGTCCCATCTGTGCAAGTCAACCAAAGCGGTGCTGCTCTGGCTCCTGTGCACGGCACTTCTTTATCACACACTCTCTAGATAACAGCATTAGCTAAATGCTCTTTACTATCAGCTGACTGTCTGGAGTGTGTGTGTGTGTGTGTGTGTGTGTGTGTGTGTGTGTGCGTGCGTGCGTGCGTGCGTGCGTGCGTGCGTGCGTGCGTGTGTGTGTGTGTGTGTGTGTGTGTGTGTGTGTGTGTGTGTGTGTGTGTGTGTGTGTGTGTGTGTGTGTGTGTGTGTGTGTGGCTCAGAAGCAATATGAGGTCACATTCCCCTGTTGGTGCAGGAGGCAGCAGGGTGTGGCTCAGGGCAGGAAGTGGAGGAGTCACTAAATCCTAGCCTGGAAATCTGATGTGTGTGTGTGTGTGTGTGTGTGTGTGTGTGTGTGTGTGTGTGTGTGTGTGTGTGTGTGTGTGTGTGTGTGTGTGTGTGTGTGTGTGTGTGTGTGTGTGTGTGTGTGTGTGTGTGTGTGTGTGTGTGTGTGTGTGTGTGTGTGTGTGTGTGTGTGTGTGTGTGTGTGTGTGTGTGTGTGTGTGTGTGTGTGTGTGTGTGTGTGACCAAGCTTTACTATGAAGACTTCTGCTCAGGAACACCACACAGCTGCTCTGCTCCTGCTGCGCACCCTCTTCAAAGTTAAAGGTCTATTTAACAGACATCAAGAAATACTTTATACCCAAAATAATCATTTGTATATTAACTACCCTGAGTTACCAAGAACGCTTTAAGAAAACGTTGAGTCCTCGCATGCCTTCAGTTCACATGCATCAAATAATTGAGATGTATCAAAGTCGTGGCGAACTGAAGTACATACTGTAGGGCCAGAGTTTAATCAAAACTATATTGACATGTTGAACACAAAGTCCCACAGCTCGTTCGTCCAGCTGTGTGCCCACTGCCCTACACACACACTTAGTATCCAAACCCAGATCAGAGCCTGTACGGATGAGCGGTGAGGGACTGTGTAACAGCAAGTCATGTGTTGGTGAAGTCGTGAGCCCAGCTGGATGCATGAGACTTGGAGTATACAGCGGGCGTCGTGTGAGAGTTGGTTAGCGGATGTTTTGATTCTTCCTTCACCCTGTGGGGCATCTTCAGTATGTGAAGGTTACATGAGGTACGTCATTCATATTCGAGGCCACTTACGTTCACCAACATCCCATAGAGATGCCCATAGAAGCAATTTGGGGTTGAGGACTGAGTTAAATAACATATCATGGAATAACATCTAAATATATATTAAGTATATCATGAATCTTTTGAAGGCCTACAGCTCGACGGCAAGGTCGCGTTCACACCGGCCTCGTATAGTCCAGACCTCTGAAGTGAACTAAACGGTGGTGGTCTCCGGTATCTGCTCTGATCTCTCGACGAATTGAAAGTACGTATTGCCTGAGATCTCATGATGTGGTTTTATTAAATGTGCCAAGTGCTCGGACTGTCTGGGAAGAAAGCGTTTAGATGTGCAGCTCCACTGACTTGGAACAGTCTGCTAACATGTTTAAAACTGAGCGCTTTGGTTCCCCTGCATCATTTAAAACTCGGCTGGTTTGATACTCCTGGTACCCGTCACTGTGAATAGAGTTTGTAAACTGTACATTATGTTGTATGTCGTCCTTATTGTTGTTCTGTTGTTGTTATGTTCCATGTGTAACTAATGTCCTGCAGGTCACCTCAAGGGGCTTCACCTGGTTAAATAACGGCTACAAACAAACTCTGGAGCGGTTCATCGCTGGTGGGAACGCAGTCCGCACCAAAACATAGTATTTACGAGTCACAAGAACGCGCATGCCTTCCCAATCTTTAGCGAAAGAGTCTTTCAAGACCTCCGCGGTTGTTTAGTTAAAGAGTGAAGCGGAATTAAGTGTAAAGTAAAAGCGCTCCGTCAACTACATCAAAGTAAGACACCTGTCGTCAGGGAAACGCCTTACTGCAGAACGTCTCTCATTATGTGTGTTATGATGTTTTTAACGGACGTTGTCTGATTATATAATTGCAACAAGTTAATGGGTGCTAACCTCAGTCAACGCAGGTGATATACTGGTTTAGTTCCTCCCTCATGAATGACAGGACTCAGCCTTTACCCTGTAATGATGTGGGTGTATTGAAGCCTCATTCTGCCTTTATCTTACTGTTATCCTATTCTAAATATGGAATCTAGGACATGATCTCTACGTGTTTCACAGCCTTCTACTGTAGGACCACCTACTCTGTTCACCTGAGCAGGGTACGACCCAAACTGAAGCCTTTCTGTCCAACAAAGGCTCTGTTCTGCTTGCCTGCCAGACCCAAACCCACACAAAAGGCTCCTTCTGCCACCACTGCTATTGTTCCCACCCACTGCCTTTAGTGCCTCACACTGTCGCAGTCTCTATGGTCACGGTCACACCCCCCGGCAACACACACATTCCCAGAATCACTCAACAGGCATCCACACAGAGAGGGACTGTAATAATTGACCTAGTAGTGACAGGTGCATTCATGTTAAGCTGCAAGATATCCAGATTTAGATTCCCAAGAGTCCTCCCTGCAGAGTATGCATACTGTTCCAACAGACATCAACTTATCTCCACTTAGATATGAGTCGAAGCGTTTGACACTGTGTGAAATGTGTAAGATTGATACTATATTTATCCTAAAAGGGCTCTCAACACACTGACTTACCGACACAAGTGCAGACGGGGAACTCTGCCTGTAGATCCTTGGAAGGAGTATCCAGCAAGGTCTTGGTTGGGGTGTCCAGGTACCGCAGAGGAGACTCTAGGAATCCTCTGAGAGACGGAGAGGAGGGCAGTCCGTCCTTAGTTGGCGTGTCCTCCTCAGAGTAGCATGTGGTGGAAAGTACTGTTATATCCCCAGAGGATTCGATCTTCATACGCTTGGGCAGCGAAGAACACGGCATGCTGAACATATCCTCAAGTCTCCTGGCCTCCTGCTGCTGATTTTTATCCACCATAGGGCTTTCTGTCGGTGTCTTATTCATGGCTGCTTCACTTTGGGTCCCTGACTTGTTGACGTCCATCTCCCGATCGTCTGGATGAGGTGTGGAGCTGGTTTGAGAGGTGTGAATCAAGGGAGTCGCTGATGTGGGACTGAGGTCCTGAGAACTTGTCTGGGACCGGTTCGGCGGCTGAGGGTCTGTAGACATCTCCAGGGACTGAGTGGCAGGTGCGTCCGAGGCCGAGTCCCCGAATTCAGCCTCAAACTGCCGGATCAGTTCTTCATACTTGGGGTCTATGTTCATGACACTCGGTAATTGTGAAGTGCCGGATGGAGACGTGGAGGTCACAGGTGTGGTGGTGCTGGTGTTACTGGAGGCCAAGATGCCCACTCCATCTGATTTAGGAAACAGGGCCACAGGTGGGAGAATGTGGCCCATGAGGACCGGAGTGTTTTCAGACAAAGCGGAAACAGTGGAAGAGGGAGTCATTGAGGAGCTGGACATGGATACCTGAGATTGGGCTGGGGCAGGGAGGCCTGCAGCAGCAGCAGCCTGAGTGGAGTTACTGTGGATGGGGAGAGAGGGGAGCAGGCCGGCCAGGGCTGCGGCTCTGTCCATCGCGAGGACTGATGGTTTTTGTACGGTGATCTGATTCTGAGGCAGGAAGGTTGGCAGGGAGGCTTTCTGCTTGGTCTTCTTGATGACTATCGGCTTGGGTTTGGGCAGAGGAGGCACTGCAAGCATCCCGCTCGTAGCTTTAACAACAGGAGAACCGTGGCTGCTTTTTCTCCTCTTGGGTTCCTTGGGTTCCTGTTTGATGGGCAGATGTGGCAACCCCTCGGCCTCAATCTGTGGCCACCATCTTTTCAAGTTTTGACAAGCCATAGGTGCACGGGGGCCTGGTGCTCCAAAGACAGGGGAGTGGTTAGAGAAGAGGTTCCTCTTGTAGTGAAGGTGCTGTTGCAGAGCTGCCTGAGTGGAGTGGCGGATGGCTGCCTGGCCAGGAGATAGAGGACCGCCAGGGTAGTGCTGACCCAGCTGCTGACCATTAGCCATGCCGTAATGCCCCATGGAGGCAGTGTGATGGTAGTGCTCACCAGAGTCCGGTTCTTGCTTTATCCTGGCCAATACTGGGTTGTCCTGGACCTGGACACCGCCATTCTGTTTCAGCTGCTCCGGGACTGGAAGCTTGAAATGGCTAAACTTGCTGCTGGTGTCACCGAGCAGCTGTTTGAGCTCTGACATGGGGTCTGAGCTGCTGTGAGGCGCGGCGGCGTAGTGAGACTGGGGCTCAGACTTAACACACATCCACGGGTTCCTCTGTTCAGAGCCTCGACCTGCACCCTGCTGCCACTGCTGGGGGTTAGGGCTGAAGCCTGGATGTTTTCCCTGGCCTGGGAAAGGAGAGGTAGAGGAGGGGAGAGGGGAAGCATCGGGTGGCTGGCCCTGGGAAGGGGGCCTGTGGTGCTCGCAGGACCCCGGGGCCTGCTGGATGTTGTGTAGTCCTGGAGGGACGGATTGAGAGCGTGAGGAGGATGATTGGGGGCCGGGAGAGGACGGGATCACGCTCGTGCCATTGGGGGGTTGAGACTGGAGGTTGTGGGTATGTTGGTGGTGATGGAGGTTACTGTTGTAGGGAGAGCCGGCAGCTTGTGGACCAGTACCAGATAACTGCGTCAGAGCTTCGATTGCGATGGCTGTCTGAAGACTGACGTTCTTTTCCTTGGCTATGGAGAGCACCTGGGGAGAGCAGGGAATTGGGGGTCTGGGGCAGGGCATATGGACTGAGTGAGGGCCTTGAGGTCCCTGCTGCTGGGGGTAGGGAGAAGACAGACGGTGGCCACCATTCACCTCGGGGTAGGGCTGAGGGCGATGCTGCAGATGAGGGTGTACGTGTGGGGGAGCATCCGCCGTCTTGCAGCCACCTTGATCCCCACTGTTGGCCAACTTAACCTTCTTCTCCAGCCACTCGAGGTAGTCTGGGCAGTCAGGCCCATCACAGTTGCAGTTGGGGGGCTTGTGTCCATGCTTAGCTTGGCTCAGTGCCGACTGGAGAGTGTTCAAGTCTTCTGGAGTTTGGCAGCTTCCCTCAGGTTTGGCCTGAACTCCATCAGCGCCCACCTCTTTGGTGAACTTCTCATAGAGCTGGCCTGTGTTGGGCTGCGCGGGGCAGGAGGAGGAGGAGGAAGGAGGCAGGGAGCCGGCGATAGCAGAGAAAGCCACCAGGTTGTGGGCGTCCTCCATGTTTGCGTGGTGGACAGGTTCTCCAGGGGTGGGACCGCTGCTGCCGTTCCAACATTGTTGTTGGGTGTCACTGACCTTCCCATGTCCTGACACCCAGCACTGCCTCGGAGGCACACTCCCTGCCCGCTGCTGATCTGTTTCCATAGACGAGGCTTCATCATTGGGGAAGCGATTCACCCCATTGGCCAGTTCCAGGCTCAGCGCGCCTTCCTGGAGGCGGTCATGTGACCCAATTTCCATCTGGCCTCCACTTCTGGGGCCATCCACTGAAGTGACTTTGCGAACAGTCTGCAATACAAACAAGGACTGAGGTTAGTGAGATCATAACAACCCAGGGACACTTGTAAGACAGTACACTTTGTACACGAGGCATGATTTAGGGAAATCACCAGATGAATTTGTATTTTTAATAACAGACTCCATTCCCTTTTCCTCTTTCAGCTCTCACCCAGGGTTTCCCTCCCACTTCACACGGAACATACGGCGCTGCAGGGTCATGTCAGGAAAGGAAAGCTCCATTAGCTCTTGCTCCAGTGACTGTTTTCATAACAGGCGAGTGTTTTGTCGAGCGAGCCACCGGTCGTGAGGCACGGTGTTACTGTTGTTTATGAAAGGACACTGTGCTCCAGATCAGTTGGGCTATGCAAAGCAGGCAGTTGGCTCTAAAGCATGTCACCCTCGGTGTGAGTGGCAGAGGAGAGACAAATACCAAATATACAAAACACAAATTGACTTTGAGGTCCAAAATATTCTACTTACATTAAAAACTACAAAGTTCTTAGTACATTAAAAAAGGGTAATGCACTTTGAAAGAAACGAATAAAGATATTTAAGAAATGTCCCACACAAAAATAAATGTACTGCACTTGATAACAACATGTGTTTGTAATGCAATGCTTGTATCTGTGATTCTGCTTTCATCGGCCTTGTGGAATTTTGTGTTGATTTATATTGTTCACGATGGACTCTTTTAAGTCTCTGAAAAACATGTGTCAGCTCAACTCAGAGTCTGAACGTGTGCAGCGCAACTTCCATTCGCTTGAGTGACTATATCCTCAACCCAAGACATGTTCTTCTAAAACAAGACCTTAAATGGCAAACACAGAATCAACCAAATATCTGAAGATCAGTATGTCATGCTAAGATAGAAGAAAACCCCCTTTCGGCCCTGGCTGGTAAAACCACAGCCAAAGAGCTGGAGAGCTACAAATACTCAAATTCTTTGTTGGCATTTGAACATTGAGGCTTTAACGTTCAAAACAGTATTCATTGAAGATTGTGGCTCTGCACATGCAATGCTCTCAAACATGACAAGAACACACACAAGATGAATTTACAACTGAATGCTACCAAGTTGTAGGGAGTACAATTGCAGTTGGGCAGAATTGACGTTGTACATGTATGTGTATGCAGACAGAAAGGCCTGTCTAGTGTTAAAGGTCATGGACGTATACTGCATGTTTGCATGGCTAATGGAACATGTGGCTACTGTGTAAAATACTTCTCCACGTGGTTGAATACCATCACGCTTCTGTTGAGAGACCGCCACATCATGAGAAATCGATGCAGTGAGAAAAGTGAAGGGAATGGCGTGCCTTTCCATCAAGTCAAACGACCCCAACATGTGTGGGACCGTTGAAGAGTGAAATGTGCAAACCAAGACACCCGATGGGATGTCCCGACTTTTAAGCGATGATACAAAAAAGGGCAAGATTTGGCAAAACAAATAGTACAAATAAAAGCTCCTTCCAAGTGTCTCGTTGCCCACGGTGATGTCTTCAAATGTCTCGTTATGTCAGTGAAACATCGATAATATCATTTATCAGTAAAGTTAACGATTCTTTTTGCTTCTATAATCATCATCTAATGCACTTTGCATCAGTAACATGTGTAATCTGGAATAAGTGTATGTTTTTTAAGTCAAACAGCTGTGCTTTGGAGTTTGGCCCATGTACCTCCCTGTCATGTAAACACTTGTAAACGGTTCCATCGTTGCCCCTGCCGTATAAAAGAGACTCTGATTCTCAAAGGGAATATACCCGTTAGAGCACCGGTGATTTATAAAGACAAACAGAAGCAATGATCTGTCTTTAACCACCTGCGACAGCCCACCATGCATTACTTCAAAGTATTTCATAGACATGCTGGCTGTGAGTCACACATCGGGGACACATTGCTTCTTCATTCCTCAAGGTTTAAAGACCTTGTCGGATGTTTTGTTGCACGTATCAAGAGCTGATCGCTGCAGCCACATTTCTCACTTCCTCTCTGAGTCAGGATTGGGTCAGGAACCACTAGTTTCTCCAAAAACTGCAAACACACCAATTGGACTTTTTTCAAAAGCACTCTGTTCTTTTGCTCAGGGGGTGGGGGTGAGATCTCATCGATATCATTTTACATTGTCTGTTTGGAAGGCTACTGATCTGAAATATCTTGATATATGATTTAAAGCCGCCTCTGGTGATCCATTGATGAATCTTGAAATACTACGTGCAAACAGCATTCACCCCAGGTTAACCCCTCGTAGATTGTCCTCAAATAACTCAAGAGAGTACCAGCAAACAGATGGACCAAGGGCAGTCTGAGGGATCATTGACAGAGTTCATGTCGTGGCTGAACAGCACATAATCAATGGCAGACTCACTAAAGAAATAGCTTTTTGGTGTTAGCCCAAAAGCTGCGAAGATGATTTGTTACAATGTGAGATATTAAATTAAAATGTGATTTCTTTACTTCTCAATGTCCGTAAAATGAATGATTTTAAGGTGTGGACTAAACGAGAAAATGAAGGACTTTATCTTGGGCTTTTGGAAACATTGATGACCATTTTACAGACATATTATCAAGCTTCATAAATGTGAACATGTTATGGTTTCGTCACTCCTCTAGGAAAGTAAGATGTATACATATATGAGTTGTGGACTAAACGAGACATTTGCTAAACACTGAATGCCATTTTTGGCCATTTTATGGATAAATTGGATGATTGAGAAATAACAAACTGTATTACAAATCTAAACATGCACCTTATGTATTCTTCACATTGTATAGTAGCCTTCACTATAAAGGACACTTCCATGCATCAAACCCTGCACTTTAAGAAGACACAACAACGTACACTTACACACAAATCCATAGCAGGCTATCTGATTCCTCAACATACATGTGAACTAGTTCCAGATCCAGAAGATGTAAAAAACAAAGAACATGGCTGCTGTGCGTCCATCCATCAGCGTTCGACAGCAGGAGTAAGCCTGACGTGTAGCTTCCTCATCATTTGAATATTATTAAAATGAGCCTTTGCAAGTGGCTAATTACTGGACGGGCAGTATGCTCAGGCCTTTTGAATCCACCTTCTGCGCCGGGTGTCTGTTGGGGGTCCATGGGGGGGGGGGGGGGGGTATTGGAAAGAGGTGTGAGGGGAGGGGGTTGTCGGGGATAGCAGTGAACAGCCGGCATGCAATACGTGAGAGGCCCCACGTCTGCATCGCACGGGAAAGAGGAAGACGAAGAAGAGGGGGGGGGGGGGGGGGGGGTGCATGCACGGCAGTTATGGGAACTGCAGTGTGTTGAAACACAGTGACTGCAACACTGCACCCCCCCCAACCAAGCCATCTCTTTCCCCTTGTACACACAGTCACAGAGACAAACCCCCGCCACACACACACACACACAGTCACGTGAGTTTAAAGCGCCGCGGGCTGCACTCCAATGGACTTCACTCCGGTGTGCAGATAATAAACCCTGCACGGCGACACTTCTCCGAGTCCTCTTATGATCGCAGCCCTGATTAACCTTGAGCTCGCCAACCTGGGAACGAAGGCGGCACTTGACACCTGCAGCACTTACACCTATGCGGGTATCTCTGGCTGGACAGACCACGTGACACTTTGACAAATATTTACACCGTGAGAGCGCCTGCCAAGAGTGTGTCTGTCTTCTCTCCTGACACACTCTTTAAAGCGTCTCTGAAGACATCAACACAGCTAACCAGATCAGACGTGGAAGTCTGATTTCACAAGACAAGCTTTTGCAGCTCTGCGAGGGCTGTGTCCCCCTGACAACAACACCGACTAGGTGCAGGAAACAAAGCCACTCCGTAGCACTAATGGTGCTGCCGAGTGGGTGAAGTGCAGCTCGTGAGCAGACAGCTGAACCTAAATCCCAGATACACAACAGCCCCCCCTCAATCCTGCCTCTTGTCCTCCTCCTTCCCCCCCCACCCCTTCCTTTGCTGCCGTGCCGAGCAGGAACATGAAGCAGAGACAATATGAAGCCGGCGTAGAGCCCGAGCAGCGGCGCCGCATACTTACGTGGTCTTAGCCGTCCAGAAGGGGAAAGCAGACGCTACGAGGAGCATGAGAGGTTCCCAGCAGCCCACGATCAGTCCGAGCCCGATGGGTTGTATTCCGTTTTTATCTCTTGCAGTCTGCACAGGCAGAGCGAGCGCCGAAATACACATGCATGCATTCACACACAGCAAGCCTCTCTCACACACACACACACACGCAACAAACCTCCCCCAAACACGGCTACACACACATTTCTAATTTCTCTCGTGCCTCTTCTTATGGCCGACGCTTTCTGTTCTCTCCTTTTTCCTTTCTCATTATCTCTTGTCTGCTCCTCCCTTCCCTTTTTCAATATCCTCTTTCTTTCTCTCGGCTACACATGCAGTCGGCTTCTCTTCGCAGCCCCCACCTTCCCCCTCTCTCTCTCTCTCCATTCCCCTCCCTCTCGCGCAGCCTCTCCCTCCATCTCCCCTCTCTCTCTCTCTCTCCATTCCCCTCCCTCTCGCGCAGCCTCTCCCTCCATCTCCTCTCTCTCTCTCTCTCTCTCTCTCTCTCCAGTGTGTGCAGAGCGAGAGGCCATTATCTGAGCCGCAGTGGGCACGTACGATGCAATGGGGGAGTGTGCAGTGAGCAGAAACAGAGAGCTGTGGGGGAGAGTCGCCAGTAGCGGCAGCCTAGGAAACAGCACGGTGCAGCAGAGAAAACCAATGAGAAAACCTCTGTGTGTGTGTGTGTGTGTGTGTGTGTGTGTGTGTGTGTGTGTGTGTGTGTGTGTGTGTGTGTGTGTGTGTGTGTGTGTGTGTGTGTGTGTGTGTGTGTGTGTGTGTGTGTGTGTGTGTGTGTGCACGCCCTTCAGCACCACTGCATTAGATGATGCTACATATAACTGTGTGTTTTGTTTATCCACAAAAAAGCCCACTGTTGGCAATGTGGGCTATGACAGAATGTTCCGGTGCTAAGAGGCGAACCATCGACTGCCAAGCGAATGCACAACTCACGACACCATCAACGGGGAAAAGGAGCGAAAGGAAAACAGCGATGTTATGTTTACGCGTGTGTATGTCGTCTGGAAATGGGGTCTGCTTTTCCTTACGGAGGTTTTTGTTCCATGGTTTTAGCGAACGAGATTACGGCTCTGGGCCAAAGGACAAGCCGCCGATTATGGTTCTCGGATCTCCATTTTCTTTCCCATTCACATCGGTCGCCTATTCGCTTGAATCCTACACCTGTGGCGGATAGTAATAGATCCTGCAAGCGAGGCAGCATGCGCAGGAAAGAGGAAAGGATGGGAGATGGGGAGGGAGCTGCTGGCCCTGCCTCGAAGATCCAACGGACGAGGTGGACGGTCTCCGGCTGGGTTCGCCCTATAAACCATCGACGGTATAATGTCAAATCACTCTGCGCACGCGGGGTGAACATAAACGGAACAGCAATGGCGATTACAAAAGAAGTCAAAGGAAGTACGTGAGGGGATGGAGAGGGGAGAGCCGATGACACTTCGACATCAGCAAGAAAGAGTAGCAGAATGGAAACACTGAGGAGAGGGAAGACAACAAGGGGAGGATGTCTTAGGAGAAAAACAGTCATTATGTAAGGGCGCAACGAAGATGATGAGGATGAAGAGCGCACAGACAGACCACAGTTCGCTGAGGACTTCTATCCACCGGTAAATGTCCTCTAGTGTCCTCACCGTTGTCCTGCCTTGGCGTCTTTGCCATCATTATCATCATCAACGTCGCCATGATCGCTGGATGTTCCCTGTCAGACCGGCCTTGTGGCGTCTCCTCTCTTCTCTCCAACATTGCTGGAGTTTTGGAGCAGATTAAACCGGGAGGAGGAGGAGGGGCGGAAACATGGCCGTCCTCCCCGTGCAGATCGCTGTCAGCTCCTGCGTAGTGTTCTTCTCTTGTGTTACAGAGCTACGCTGCGCTGGATCAACTTCAGTAGCCTGTGCTGCTTCTCTGACTTTGCCTTTTCCTCTTGATCTGTCGCTTTCTCAAAGTGCCTCTGCCTCTCTGTTTTCTTTCCTGAGCCTTTTCTCCTCGTAGCATTTCCCTTCCAACTCTTTCTGACGCCCGCGCTCTGTGTCCCTGTGAAGTGCACGCTGTCTGTCCCTCTGTTGCCACACATATTCGTATACACACACACACACACAGATGAGCGTCAAATCCTAGAGAGGAACACAGCGCAGCCTAAGCTGTCTAAGGGAAGGAGAAGAGAAGTGGAGCATCAGGTCATGTGACCGGGGAGTGCCAATGAGCGAGGGGGAGAGCAGTGAGCAAGAGAGGTAGGAAACACATGTGGCGGTGACGAAGCTGCGCCGTCATCGTCGTCACGAGTGTCTCCCACCCTGACGCTTGCCTTTGGCGGGTACATGTTTTCTTCTGCCACGTGCCCACTTACAACTATCACCCACAACACACACCGACGGACACTCGGAGGCGGCATCCGCCCGACTCACTCTCCAGGCTGCAATGACACAGCAGTTTCAAACTCGACACTCGCCTTAACCCCTGCGCCGCATGCTCTCCGCGCGCAGTTCCTCTTTTGAAGGAACTAATGAGCACAGCAGGCTTTGTCTGTCCTTTACCGCGACACAACACGTGCCACGATAAATCATAATGAAACAGTACGGAGCCAATTGTCTTCCAAAGATTAAGAAAACAAGATAATCCAAATAAAATAATTACAATTTTACATATTGAACACAATCCGCCTTGAATATAGTTATAGAATAAGAATAGGAGATATGGAGAAGACATCTATTTTAATGGTTGTTGCCATAATGGAGCAACCCTAGAAATAGTCCTGGCTAAAAGAGACCTCACAGTCATCACAACAACAACAACAACAACAGCAGCACATGCCTTTAACACTATCAACACCATGAAGAAACAGAAACGCAAGTTAAACTCTTCATCTACAGTCGAGCTCTGAGTGAAAGCGTCACTGTCCAAATACATCGCTGAGTAAAACCAAGAAGTAGAATTCGAGCCAAACATCAACAAAGGAGAAACCTCCGCGACGGGAGATCCACCTTTCTCACATGCCATGCAGAGGATAAACAACACACTGTAAATACAAAACATGTGATCAACGTGTACTGTTGAGGTGGATATAAGTAGCCGGTGATATCTGAGGAAAGCCAGGTGTCTACCAGAGCCCTGTTCGACGAAAGGTCAGGGGTCAACCAGATATTACACCATAGTATGCTTCGGATGTTTCGACACACCACCATGCTGCCTTTCGGGTTTGCCCATGAGAGCTGTCCTGAAGTCACCTCCGGAGCACAAAGGGTTACTCTCATCGAGATAGCAGAACAACGTGACTGACTGCATTATAACTGAAGGGCACACGGCCTGTCGTCTAACTTGTAAATCAACTGTTCCCTAAGAGCTCAAGAGAAAGTACTCACGGCAAACCTGCTGCAACCCGGCATCGAGAAAGAAGAAAGCACACCACGCTCTCGCATGGATCATCTCACAATCTAGGCAAATGATCGTCCAAATTAGTTGGTTTTTTTCACGCCTTCGTCTCTTTCTCTCTCCGTCTCTCTCCGTCTCTCGCTTTCTGTTTCTCAGCATCACAGAGGAAAGGTTCAGGTTGTAGGAGTGATGACTGACATGAGAAAGCCACCCTCGGCCGTGTGTGCCGGGTCGAATTGCATATGACTAACCCTGAATCATCTTTTTTCTTTTCTTCTCAACAAAGTCCTGACGTAAAAACCCTTCTGTGCCCCGAAACAAACTTCTTGTGTTTAGATGTTACCAGCACACCAACATAGTGGGAGGCCTGTGTGTGGGAGACACACGAAGAGCCAACGCAGAACAAGCCATTCAGGTGAATGATATCTACAGGAACGGCTTTCTCTCTTTCTGCAGATCACCTCTCATCAGGGGTTAAGGCATCAAGCAGCTCACATGGTCATGACATGAGGGTCTCCCCCCCTCCTCACATCTCTCCCCGCCAGCTGACTCCCCCTCCTGCTCCCATCTACTTCCATACACCCTCACCCCACATTACCCTGCAGTCTAAAGCCATCAAGGTCATCAGATCTGACACACTTCGTCTTTCCTTCTCCCCTCTTGTCTTCTTCTTCTCCTCTTCCGACCCCCAACACACACTTTCCTGTTTCCCATCACACACACACACACACACACACACACACACACACACACACCACACACACACACACACACACACACACACACACACACACACACAACACCATGTATACATCACTTCAGGGGACATTACATTGACTTACATGCATTTCCTGGAGACTTACCCTAACCCTAACCAAGTCTTCACCCTAAAATTAATGATTCCCCTCATGGGGACCTCCATTTTGTCCCCATAAGGGAGGCGAGTCCCCACACGTGACTGTGTAAACAGATTCAGGTCCCCACAAGTATAGTAATGATAGGCCACACACACACACACAAACACACACACACACACACACACACACACACACACACACACACACACAGGCAACACATGCAGAGGAGCAAACTTCAGTGATGTTCTCTCCCCACACACGTACATGCTAGAGTGCCGACAGCATTGGATTGTTCAGCAGGTCAGCGGGTTTATTGGCGGGCAGGACGAGAAGCTGCAAATATTTAACAGAGCAGAAAATAAAGGGTGTCTGCCTGGTTTAACAAATACAGATGAATACATTACTGGGCTATCTTATGGTTAGTTATTATTTTTGCCTAGTTTTGTCTTCTTTATAAAGAACACTGAACAACGTTTTATAATAGGGATGCTCCGATCGACCGAGTCACCGATCGAGATCGGCCGATACTCACCTCCTCTACCGATCGATCGGTGCTCTCTAAACATGCCGATCGCGAGAGCCGATCGCATGACGTAAAATACATGACACTTTTCTCTGTGTGCGGCAAAACAAGCTCGCCAACATGGCTTCACCGCAGTTCATATCCTCATATTCCAAACGAGAAATTACGGTAGCAAATCACCCGGTTCTTTACGACTAGAACTATTACCGGGGATACAAACCGGAGGAGCCAGGCATGGAGGGAGGTGGCAGAGGCAGTGGGGGAAACTGGTAGGTTTTCGCCTGTTTGGGGAGTTTATATATATATATATATTGCTCGCATAAAATCCCCGGGGGTTTTTGCTTTGTATGTCGGGGGCAGGAGATTCATGTGATTGGTTGTTGGTCGCATTGCTCGCAAAAAATCCCCAAGCTTTCAGACACGCCCAGCTCCAAGATTTTCAAGATTTTTGAAAAGCTGCTGTGTGGACGTACCGTAAGAGGTAGACCTAACACACTTAGCTATTTGATCTACCTCTGGAACAAGATAAACTAGTTATTATAAATATATGTATTCTTCACTGTCGGGTCACTCATTACTGGATCAGTGAGCTGCATGAGATACTGACAGGCTGTCAGGAGAGGGAGAGAGAGAGGGGGAGAGAGGGGGGAGAGAGAGAGGGGAAATGTACATCATTTGAATGTAATAATTAAGTTGATTGTTTGTGGAAGCTCCAGTGAATGAGCATTAACTGAGTTTTAAACATCACTTCAAATGGAAGATTTAAAGTGATGTTTAAATCTTCCATTTAGGCCCCGCCCACTCGATCGGATCGGCGATCGGTATCGGCCGATACTGATTCCGGCGATCGGAGCATCCCTACTTTATAATGTCGTACATCGAGACTTCTTTTTTGTATTGAATATTTAGTCTCGGCACATGTGGAGAACATTCACTATCCAGATCGCCTTTATACCGTATACACAACCTGTTATCGCAATATTAAAATTCCATGGTGTCATTTCAACTGATATATTGCCAGATTCAATTCAAGATTTAAACGTAATTTTATTGTCAGATCGCAATTTTTCTGGTAATTTAATAAAGAAAGAAAGAACAACCACATGGTAAAGCCTACGTTTGCTTTTAACACTCGACAAGTAAAGTTTGTTCTCATTATGTTAAGAAGTTTTAAAGTCCAAGCGACAGAAGTAGCCCTACTTTTAGATAACAGCTATTTTAGTATTTGGCGGGCTGAGAGTGTCGGATGGTTTTCGCATGTTGTGCAAAACAGCGACTTTAAGTGAAAGATCAGAATATTAAGCGCTGTCCAGATGACGCAATACCTCTTTCAACGCAGTTTGGCTGCTTTTATCGTTTACATGAAGCTTCCCCTTGGTATTTCCACCTTGCATCTTTTAGTCGGTCCACGTGTCTTTGTTTGTTGATGACAATCCGACAGCAATGATCGACAGCGCCTGTTTTGAAAAGCATATCGAGGCCGATCTGAAAAGTAGCTTCTCCTTGTTATTTCCACATTGCATCTGTCTGTTTCGCTCTCTCTGTTGTTGATCTTATTGCCAAAACAAAATGGTAGGGATAGTAAGAAGTGAAATAATTGTTATAGTTTTTTTTTTGCAATATACCCAACATCCGAAAAGTGTACGTAAAAAGGAAAGTACACTATCTTTGAATCTGTTAAAAGACTGTTAACAGCTTCTCCGTGTTATTTCCACATTGCACATGTCTGTCTCTCTCTCTTTGTTTTTGTTCTAATTGCCAAAACAAAATGGTAAGGATAGTCACAAAGTAGTACTTTTTTGCATAGCGTGAAAGGGTTTCTAACATCAGATCAGTGCACATGAATCCATTATCTGTTCACATGTTGTTCATCATTTAGGCTTCACCGTGTTATTTCCACCTTGCGCCGGTCTCTTTCCCTCTCTTTGTCTTTGCTTTCATTGCCATCTGCCCCCCCCCACCCCATGGCTCCTCCCCCGACACGCTCCCAGGCAGGACGGTGTTATGTTCGGGGTGTGTTTGTGTGTAGATCGTAGTGCTGAATGTACGGTATCCAGTCTGAGTCATACCTCCTGACTGTGGCACGTGCAACTCGGCACGAATAGCCCAGCTGGGGAAGGCCAACCCTCTCTCTCTCTCTCTCCCCCTCCCTCCCTTACCCCTCTACTCACAAAGAGAAAGGGAGGAGTGGTTTGAGAAAAAGAAAAAAATTAAAGGTTGTTATGGGAGGAGAGGAAGGGGGGGGGGTTTGTTGGGCAGGGTGGAGCTGCTAAAAAATAACGAGGAGGGGGAGGCGCTGTGTTCAAGAGGCAGCTCTTTGTGCCTGAGGTTTGAAAAGAAGGAGAAGAATGTAATCAATATATAGGAAATGTTTTTGGATCCGAGACAAAGAGAGTGGACAAAAGACAGACGGGAGATGGATGTGGGAAAAAAATGATAAAATAAAACCTCACTGTGTGCCAGGGTGATGTGAGGCAAGTCGTAATAAAGTTTACATCATTGTCCAGCATTAACGGTTATTTAGAATAGTAGAAGATTGGTATATAAGAGAGTATCATTATGTATTCTGTATATTTGATAGTGTTTAGGGACTATGTCTTATTTACTGAGAGTATAATAATAATTACCTACATTTATATAGCGCCTCACATATACCCAAGGACGCTTTTACAAAAGGGGGGGACACTAAACACACTCTATTTTGAAGACATTTTGTAATTCTTGTAGATTGACTGTCAGCATGCTGCTGTGACAAAACCATGTCTCAACTTTGGATAAATAAAGTATCTACCTACCTATCTATCTATCTATCTATCTATCTATCTATCTATCTATCTATCTACCTACCTACCTATCTACCTACCTACCTACCTACCTACCTACCTACCTACCTACCTACCTACCTACCTACCTACCTACCTACCTACCTACCTACCTACCTACCTACCTACCTACCTACCTACCTACCTACCTACCTACCTACCTACCTACCTACCTACCTACCTACCTACCTACCTACCTACCTACCTACCTACCTACCTACCTACCTACCTACCTACTAACCTACCTACCTACCTACCTACCTACCTACCTACCTACCTACCTACCTACCTACCTACCTACCTACCTACCTACCTACCTACCTACCTACCTACCTACCTACCTACCTACCTACCTACCTACCTACCTACCTATCTATCTATCTATCTATCTAGTAAAGCAACCTGTCTTCAGGTGAGACACATCACACACTTAATAATTATAAATAAATAAAAGGCTTTTTGGAGACTATATGATGTTTTAAATTGCTCGTACTTGAGAGGGAGAGCTGCAGAAACGTGCCCCTGCTCAGTGGCTGGCTGCCAGCCTCTCTCAGGACTCGGCTAAGATTAGCTTCCCATATGTTCACGTGAGGCGAAGCCGGGCTTAAAGGGCCAGCACTCTTTACACTAAATCATGCTGATTTACAGTCAAGGTCCAACTGGTTTGTATGTCCCATGAAAGACAGGCTCTTATCGAGGATGATGTCTGGAAATGTTTTACCTTTAATGTATAATGTCTTTCTGAAGTAAATACATGCCATGTGTTCTGGACTATCAGCTGTATTACTTATCGTACATCAAAGCTGCACAGACAAGTGTGCTAATCAATCAGATGAAGGGAGGAGAAAGGTGTCCAACTATTTTTATTATCGTTTAATCGTTCACAGAGTAAGTGATAAAACAACAATATTTTAAAGTCGAGTAATTTTTGAATGCCAAAGTGACATCGAATGCTGTTTTTAGCCCCTGGTGGATATTTCCTGCATGTTTCTGTTTAATATCATAGTATAGTGAATATATTTGGCCTTTTGATTGACAATACAGCATTTAAACAACATTTAGAAACTGGGGTGGACCATTTTCATCTTTATAGATCAAACGATATATCGAGAAAAATAATCAGCAGATGAATCAATAATGTAAATAACCGATACTATCTGACATTACAATCAGTCCAATCTCCCACATTTCTCTGGATCAACCATATGGGAATTCACATTAAGGAACCTCTGTTGTTCCAGAGATCAACATGTTCGTGCGCGTGCCATAAAGCCTGGACAGTTGTGGCGTTGTGTTGCATAAAACCTGGCGGTGGGTTAGCGGAGGGATTCAGGATCCAGTAAAGTGTCCAGAGGGAGTGAGCAGAGAGGTGAGAGTTAAAGAGCTCGAGCAACAGCTGAGCGGTCTCACGTCTCTTCTACATCAACATGTGTCCCCTCTTCTTCACGTCTCTTCTACATCAACATGTGTCCCCTCTTCTCCATGTCTCTTCTACATCAACATGTGTCCCTCTTCTTCACGTCTCTTCTACATCAACATGTGTCCCCTCTTCTCCATGTCTCTTCTACATCAACACGTGTCCCCTCTTCTTCACGTCTCTTCTACATCAACATGTGTCCCCTCTTCTTCACGTCTCTTCTACATCAACATGTTTCCCCTCTTCTTAATGTCTCTTCTTCATCAACATGTGTCCCCTCTTCCTCACGTCTCTTCTACATCAACATGTGTCCCCTCTTCTTCACGTCTCTTCTACATCAACATGTGTCCCCTCTTCTTCATGTATCTTCTACATCAACATGTGTCCCCTCTTCTCCATGTCTCTTCTACATCAACATGTGTCCCCTCTTCTTCATGTCTCTTCTTCATCAACATGTGTCCCCTCTTCTCCATGTCTCTTCTACATCAACATGTGTCCCCTCTTCTTCATGTCTCCTCTACATCAACATGTGTCCCCTCTTCTCCATGTCTCCTCTACATCAACATGTGTCCCCTCTTCTTCATGTCTCCTCTACATCAACATGTGTCCCCTCTTCTTCATGTCTCTTCTACATCAACATGTGTCTCCTCTTCTTCATGTCTCTTCTACATCAACATGTGTCTCCTCTTCTTCATGTCTCCTCTACATCAACATGTGTCCCCTCTTCTTCATGTCTCTTCTACATCAACATGTGTCTCCTCTTCTTCATGTCTCTTCTACATCAACATGTGTCCCCTCTGTGTAAAGAGACTCTGAAAGTTTTCAGATTTTGGCCTCTTTATGATGTCATAACAATTGTTTGGCTTGTGTAACCAAGGTAACCCCCCCCCCCCCCCCCTTATCACCTGAATCTCCTCCTAAAGCACCATTGTGTTCTTTTTAACCAAATATCTCTCATACCTCATTCACACCAACGGTGTTTCAGGGCCGGTTCGGAGCTGGAGCTTGAAAAGCACCGGGTTTTCCTGTTCACACCGCAGCGGAGCCGCCTCTTAGCTCCGGAATCCGGTTCGTTTCAAGCACCAACAAATTGTCCGGCTAAAGCAAAAGCACCGCTTACGTCACGTTTACGTCGAGGCGGGGGCAGGGGCGGGATCAACTCCTGAACAACAACAACAAGCCGGCGTTTTATCCAGCTTGTACACAACGATGGAGAAACTTAACAAGCAGCAGTGGTCCACTGAGGAGGCCAGCTACCTGCTGGGAATCTGGTACGCAAACGGTTACGTCATGACGCAAACGATGACGCAATGACGCAGCACCAGTCGCACTCTGGACGGTGTGAAAAGAGCCGGAGCTAAACCGAAGAACCGGTTCTGAACCTGAAAAGCTCTAGCACGGAGCTTGAACCGGAGTTGCGTTGGTGTGAATGAGGTATGAGAGGGGCGCGGGGAGGGGCTCCGTATCTTCATCTGAAGTAACAGACAGAGAATCAGCCCTTTTGAAACAGGGCTGAAACAGAGGGGATTATGGGTAATGCTGCAATGATCTGTTTGGTGTTTCAGCCAATCAGAGACAGGTTCTCTATATATCTGAGACCTGTGATGTAGTGATGAAAAACAGCATAATAGGGAGCTGTAATGATTGCATGCATGTGAGGCCAGCTTTGGTGACGATACACATTATGAACTCTCATGAGGATTCACTGGATGTGATGTTTTCCAGTCCTTCAGGCGCCTTTGATACAATACTTCTTTTGTAACCGTTAAAGGAAATGACTTCTGCACAAAGTACTGTAGATATTTGTGAACTGCCAGGAAGCAGCTGACTATTTCTGAGTTTGCTTGCAGGGTTGTAGTCAAGGTGAAGTGGGTTTATTTGTAGTCACGTCTGAGCTGCAGACAATGCCTCGACTTAAGTCATGTGATCACGAAGATCTGTCACCAACTCAAGGACGCAGAATAAATGTATGCTTTTCAGGACATGTGTATACTTTGTATGTAGAAAATAACATTTATTATATTCCAGTATCCTCAAGATATAGTTCCTGCGAAATAACCATTTATTTATCAATGATGTACTTTGTGTTATCGCTAAAGAAAACAGATTTGATCTCTTTGATCTCAGTGAGCGAAGAATGAGAAACGGAGAAAAAGCAAGACTGAAATAACCTCTGCATGTCTCAAACGTACTCGTTCAAGTGTTTTGTATAGTAGTGTCTTATTGAAAAGTCGTGTTTGTGTAGTGACATCCTGAAGTCAGATGTAATTTCTGCAGACATCAAAAGTCCACATTTGTATTGTTATGTTCCCCATGGAGGCATTCAACATTATTATCAAGAGTTCAAGGAAACACAAGGCTAGTAATTCATACAAAATGCGTTTTTCATGAATGAATATTAAAGGAAAATAATAAGACGTGTCCTTGAATCCTTATGTTTGACTTTTTGAGTGGAATAAAGACCACGACAGCACCATCTGTTCACCCTGAGAACCAAAGAGCAGACTTTCGCCTATAAGCCACGTTTCCCCCACAGCTATCAGATCACTAGCTGCGTTTCAGAGCACACGGGGAACATAGCTGCATTTCAGAGCACACGGGGAACATAGCTGCGTTTCAGAGCACACGGGGAACATAGCTGCGTTTCAGAGCACACGGGGAACTTAGCTGCGTTTCAGAGCACACGGGGAACATAGCTGCGTTTCAGAGCACACGGGGAACTTAGCTGCGTTTCAGAGCACACGGGGAACTTAGCTGCATCTCTTCACAGACGGAAACTTCACACAGAGCAGTGAACGCATCGTGAGCCAGCTGAATGGAAGAGGTGATGTCAAACCCTCCACTTCCTCAGTCTCTACTACTACACTACACACACACACACACACACACACACACATGTGCGGTGCCGGTGAGTTTGTCACGTGACCAAACTTTGGATGCAGGACTTGAGCTAAAATTAAAGCGATGATGTCATCAGACCTTCAGTGTTGCCACGGAAACTGGGTCAGCGTTAACCCTTTGCGATGGAAGCCGGGGATTCCAGCGTTGTGATTTTAAAGACCTTCCATCTGCTGTCACGCACATTCAGTCTCTCCTCCGACTCCTTCCTGCCAGCGGGCCGTTTGAAGTTCGTCACGAGTCGAGAGAGGAAATCCTGCGTTCGCGCGTGGAAAGAAGAATCACGTGAGGGCGCTGCGTGTCGACTGTTGTGGTACACACTCTTAACTTCCTGAACAGCGACGCTTAGAGAGAGCAGACTGACGTGCTTGTGATCATGTCTTTGATCTGACGTGTGTGTGTCCTGGAATTATCATAATCATAATAGTACGGATGATAGACTTTGCCGATACAGAACCTTCCGTACGAGGGGGAAAATGCAACCACACATTGATAAAACTGATTAAAACGAAGCAATACATACATATGAAAAGTACAACACCAACAACAGGGATATATCATGAAACACAATGCTGAATATATCTGTTTTTAATATGTGTACAGAGCTTGCTTCTTGTATGGCCTTGGATATGGGATTCAATAGTATTCATGCCAAGGTTAAAAAGACACTTCCAATGACTAAAATATATGTTTGAATGTGTGTGTCTGCATTCTGATCATCTGTTTACGTAGGTTTTTCCGATTATATGTGCATATGACGATGTACATTTATGTATGTATACATTTCTTTTTAGTTCTTACAACTTGTCATCTCTGTGTTTTCTGGGGAAAGGTGTGAACATGGACAACGTGCCAACTTCTGTATTCTGCCATCACTGAATGTAGCGCACGAGTGTTACTAGAGGACATTCGGGTCGAACAGCCATTTCCTTTCTGGTCCCAGCAGGTCAGTTAAGTGAACGCTCAAAGACACTTGGAGACAGTGCCGGTTAGCTACCGCATGGCTGATATTCTCCGTCTGTTTTTGTTTTAGTCAAAACTCGTTGCTGCCGGCGGTCGCCCGGGGTATTCTTTGTGTGACCGGGGAAGTGTTTGACAAGGAAACCGATCCCGGCGAGATAAACACCGCGGCGAGGACCCTGACCCGGACAAACAGGATCTCAGGGCGGCAGAGAATAGAAACTTGTTAAACACCGTCTGCACTTCTTTCTCACCGACAGATGGTCGTGTGTATACCGTAAAGATAAGAGGCACGGGATTAGAGCGGGCCTAAGGCAAACCTGTTCATTGAAACTGATTAACTAACATCTCATAGCCTTGAAAGTCCTCCAGTCGTAACCTGCAGCGTGGGAAAGTAACTAAGTATATTTAACAGTAATTAAGTACAACTTTGAAATACTTGACATGTATTAAGTATTTCCAATTTAAGCCTACTGTATACTTCTGTTCCTCTACAATTTGGAAGCAAATATTGTACTTTTTACTCCTCTAAAAGTATTTGACAACGCTAGTTACAAGTACCTTTATAATATTAACACAACATCAAATACAATTGTTTGTTGTGATGAACCGTTATGGATTAAGATACCGAGCAGTTTAATAAGTCATTTAAAAAGAGAAACTCATTCATGGATGATTATAATCCAGAAGTACAATATATATCATTTGAAAGATGGACATTCTGCATAATGAGTACTTTTAGTTGTTGTACTTTATCAATATCAAAAAATAATTTTAATGCCAATACTTCTGTACTTTAGCAACAAAATGAACTGCGTATTTCTAAATAGTGGTTTTACTGCTTTGACCAGATGATCTTCTCCCACCTCTGGTATCTCGTCTTTTCCACATCGTCTCGTTCTACAACACGGACATTGTCCCCCGTGCAAGTGAAGTGCAACGAAAGCTCTTTCTCCCGCAGACATGACATCCTAATAATCTTATAACTCGACAAATCCTTTCTTCATGAATCCTCGCCGCTCAAACTTCCTCTGCACAGAAGCACAGTCGTGTCTCGACTCGACAGACAGAAGAACAGCAGCGCTCAGCGGCCGCCTCACGCCACAGGTTACTACGCCGGCAATCCCACGTACGCATGCGTGACCCACTAACTTTTACTCCCTTTACCTCACTTGACTCCAGAACCTAGGAGGAGGAGAAGAAGGAGGACGGCCCTCCTGGCTCCGGAGCCGGCGAGTCGGCTTCCTCCTCCTCCTCCTCCTCCTCCTCCCTCTTACTCCCTCCTCTCCCTGGCTTGTTGTATCGACACATGCTTTTCTCTGGCACCAATCAGAAGGCAGCGTGGGACGCTTTAAACTGAGGACGCCGCCACTTCATCATGAGGCGCTCAGCTCACCGCGGCTTGGAGATAAACTTTAACACAGTCTGCGACCGAGCGGGGAAATTGAGATTGGCAAAGGACATCCTGGGATGTCTAATAATGCACCTCGATTCCAACCGGAGACCATCTCAGGGAGAAACAATGAGCTCGCCGGAGAGAGGAGCAAACAGTCCAATGACTGACTAGCGACTGAAGCACGGCGCTTTCTGCGTATTGAAAACATAGACATGGAAACTAGTCACCTTTAGAGGAATGCAAACACACAGGATTGGTCGCTGCCTTGACGAATGTTTACAGCTCGTAAAGAAGCGGGAATCAAAGCAAGATGGACAGAGATGGCACTCGTCTTACCTCCTCCGCTGCAGGTCCAGGGTTTCCCAAGCCGCCTCGTTGGTTGTCTTCAAAATACTCCACCTGTACAGCCAGTCAACAGACGGGGAGCGAGGGAAAGGGGGGAGAGATGGGAGGGGGGGAGAGATGGGAGGGGGGGAGATTAGCAATCAATAGAATAATGCGACAAGGGCCGGTTTGCAGAAGACTGGTCATTAAGGACGGGAGCACCGGGGGTACAGCCTCCTTCTGGCACGCGTCAAAGATAAATAAAGTCTTTCTCTTTGATTGGTGTTTCAGACAGCGAGCCGGCACTTCCCTCTGCTGCCGGGACACGGATTCAATTTCTATTCACGAATTATGTAATGTCTGTGTGCTCACCACCTGACACAACCCCAAGCCTCAGAGGTGTAACTACATTGTGTGAGTGAAAGCTGGGACGCAGGACATGGACCCTGGGTCTTCTCATTGTGCACGGCGTGTCTGCGTAACCCTGGATGTCTCGATGTTAAATTATGTGTTTTGTCTAGAGCTGTTCCCCAAGCCCCCCCCCCCCCCCCCCCCACCTATCAATCCTGAAATAGTCTGGAGTGATGAATATTTACCCTCCAAGCCTCTGAGCTGCTTTGGTTTTTACTCCGCCGTCCGCTGGCCGAATCCCCATCAGAAGACTCCCTCTTGTCTTCACCTCTATCCCTCTCTCTCCCTTTCTCTCTCCCTCTCTCCACTCTTCTTCCTCGGTCTCTCTCTCTCGCCTGTGTTCCAGCAGCCCATTCAGGAAGCCATCTTGTGTTTTTAATCTGGTTTTACATGAGCCCTCGTACGCACGTTCTCCCTCTCTCTCTTTCTCTCTCTGTGTCGCTTGCGCTCTAGCTCTACCCCTCTCCCTCTCCCTCTCTACCACACACACACACACACACACACACACACGGCAAAGGTTTTTTCTCTCTCTCTCTGTGTGATCGCTATTCCTCTTTCCTCCCACACGTTCACTTATTTTTCTCTTTTCCTTCTTCATGCATGATGTAAATGCCCCTTTAACCAACCCCCCCTCACCCCCCCTTCTTCAAACATATACATTGGTGAACAAATGTACACACACACACACACACACACACACACACACACACACACACACACACATGCCGGGGAGAGTCGTCACGCTAGAGATAGCACACAAAGGCAGTCCGTCCACCAATCAGAGGACGGGCTGGGCTCTGCTGCTAGGGTGAAATAGAAGGAGAGCAAGTGAAGGCGGCGAGAGAGGGAGAGGAGGAGGGAGGGAGAGGGCGAGAGAAAAAAGAGCTAGAAAAAAGGGAGGTAAAATAAAAAGGGACTGTGTGTGTGTGTGTGTGTGTGTGTGTGTGTGTGTGTGTGTGTGTGTGTGTGTGTGTGTGTGTGTGTGTGTGTGTGTGTGTGTGTGTGTGTGTGTGTGTGTGTGTGTGTGTGTGTGTGTGTGTGTGTGTGTGTGTGTGTGTGTGTGTGTGTGTGTGTGTGTGGCACCATCAAAGAAAGGCTGACAAAAAGAGATAGAGCGAAGGTGGATGGTGTGTGTGTGTGTGTGTGTGTGTGTGTGTGTGTGTGTGTGTGTGTGTGTGTGTGTGTGTGTGTGTGTGTGTGTGTGTGTGTGTGTGTGTGTGTGTGTGTGTGTGTGTGTGTGTGTGTGTGTGTGTGTGGGTCGGGGGAAGGGTCGTCTCTATGCCTGTCAATTATCTCCTCGAGCTCGCCTTCCCTAAACAATGCCTCTGGTATGTGGTATCGCTGAGCACCATCTGTGTGCAGGGCTGCCTGCAATAACTGGACTGGACTGCACAGCGCGCACACACACACACACACACACACACACACACACACACACACACACACACACATACAGAGACCCTATCAAAGAAGCCTCACAAGTCCCTCAACACACACACCCATGACAGGCAAAATGCACAGTTACCCAGCGAAGCCAGCATGCTGACTCGCAGAAACACAGCACCCTGACTCTGAGCAGCCGTATAAGAGAAGCGTAACTTAAAGCAAAGAAAACGCTGTTTCCAAATGAGTGATTTATAACGTGCAGACACCATGTGAGCCGCCGTGTGGATTGCATTTCATTTACACACGAGGATGGCATACCAAGCATATCTTTGGAAGCGGGTGTTTACATTCTTGCAGCTTTTTAAAGCCCCCGCACGCGTTGCTGTCGGCACGTGACCACAGAGCAGAAGTGGTTTTGTCCACGTTGGTAACCGGGTACTTCTGCCACTTATTCAACGAACCCCTTAACAACATCCTCTCTCTCGTGAACGGGAAGGTTCAAGAAAAGTGGGCCGAAGCCAGTTGAAAAGGCGCCAGAGAGACGAGACGAAGTCAGCGAGAGTTCACGCAGGCTGGCGAAGAGACAGCGACGCCGAGGCGAAAGCATCCAGGACAGACAGCGAGACAGGAAGAGAGAAGAGAGGCAGCTGAGCGCGTGGCGTGGAGAGGCGGTGACACAGCGTCTGTGGTGTGTGTCTGACGCTCTGTGTGGCACGGGAAATCCCCTCCGCTGACGTCACACAGGCCACGTGTGTGTGTGTGTGTGTGTGTGTGTGTGTGTGTGTGTGTGTGTGTGTGTGTGTGTGTGTGTGTGTGTGTGTGTGTGTGTGTGTGTGTGTGTGTGTGTGTGTGTGTGTGTGTGTGTGTGTGTGTGTGTGTGTGTGTGTGTGTGTGTGTGTGTGTGTGTGTGTGTGTGTGTGTGTGTGTGTGTGTGTGTGTGCGTGTGAGCAGAGGTGTGTTGGGGCTGGACAGCGAGAGCTTCAGTGTGTTTCCTGACAGGTGGCCCGGGTACTCCTCCAAGCCGTGGTGGGGTGGCGTTTGACTGAAGGCAGCGGTGATAAGAAGTGCGCGCAGACTCGAGAGGAAGCGTCTCTCATTCCAGAAAATCCTGCCTCCTTCTTAGAGACGTTCACAGCCTTCGATCGACGCGTGGCGATCACCGACGGAGCATTATCACTCCCAGACGAAACCCCTATGTGCTCCAAGGCAGCGTCATAATCCTGGCACACACGTTCCACTTTGACTTCATTCACAAATGCCCCGTAGGTTGCCGTACCGACTACCATTTAACGAGAGTTTTAGCATGTCATAAAAGCAGGATGGACAGAGGTGTAGTTTCTCGGCAATTTGCTATTCAGTAAGGATGCATGAGGATTGGCTGATATTGGCTTTAAAATGTCAAAAAGGCGACGCCAGAAATGAAAATGTCCTCAGATAAAAGGCAGGCTATTATCTAACAGAATCAAATATGGCCAGGATTGCAAGTTTTCTTATGTCGCCTTGTGATTGAGCATTTCGAATAGCATTGATCTGCATCGATGAGTGTGCTAATCTAGTGTAAATTCAACCACTATCCCTACTAATGAATAATTCATAATCGAATAATAATAACAATGCATCTGATTACATTTTGTTTGTTTTTCTGGCTAATTAAATTACACTCAAAGCAGAGTGTAGGAATGTGAAAAGAGACTTATTTAGATAATGTAATATAATCGTATGTATATAATAAACATTACCTTTCTTAAATGCAGTACTAGTATAACACTTACATCCCCGTCACATGGTGATATTGAGTCTGTTGAAAGTCCATAGATGCCATGAGATGGGGCAGTAGTGCGTGTGTTGAGTGTGTGTTCACAACAGTGAGCGCTTATCATGGGAGAAGATGGAGGATGTGGTTGCCAGGCAATAAGGGACTCAGCTGCTACATCCATGCAGAGGTCAGAGGTCAGAGATGGAGGATTGTGGGGGAGGGGGCTTGACGGATGAATGGACGCTTGGTTAAGGGCTAATGGAGGAAAGCTTCGGATGCAGCAACACAACACACTCCCTGTTGTTCAGAGAGAAACATAGAGTCTTTGTTGAGCGGGATCTGAATGACGATAGTGATCATTCTGTGATAACATCACGAGCACTGGAACGAAGCTGCATTAAGAAAACCATAAGTGAACACGTTTAACAATAACCTTTGCTTAGCTGGACACCAGTATAAACACACAGGGTGGATCAGAAAGATGGCTGCATGATGGAATATAGGTGTTCACATGTGTTATGCCACTGTGCACGTAAACAAGACGAAGAGCCTTTTGTGTTTTTGTATCTGCTACACACAGGTGACAGACTTCCTCTGCGTTGCCAGTCGACAGTGTGCTGGTTTTCTGTTCAGTCTATTTCTCAAACTCCCAAAACAGAGTTGTTGATTGTTTGGACGGTGGATACGTTTGACTTTGTTTCTGTCCAGATCAAATGAAATGTTATTTACGATGTTCAGCAGGGTACAATGACTGTCTTAAACCCTGTGGAGTCGACCGTCACGCGATCAGATCACATGTTCAAGCCGGTGCCGCATAAAAACAACAGTCCGGACAACGTTGCCGTGTGTTTCTGTCGAAAGTACTGGCTTGAAACGATATGCCAGTCTTTGTTTCATGCAGAAAGACCCCGTAAACACGGAGATACGGTGATATAAAGTTAATACACTTTTCTTTTTTTTCGCACGCTCAAAAGTATGAAAAAAGGAAGCACATATTTTAATATCTTCGCCGTATTTGATCATTTTATGAAACGGAAAATACTGGAAACTGTAGATCCTGCTCAACAGGATGTATTTACCAGGGAGGGGGTGAGGTAATCAGGTAAACGGAGTGATACGAAGCGAGACAAAAAGAGACGAAGAATGACGGCGGGAAATGGAGAGAGACGAAGATATACGAAGACAGACAGCGGGAGACGAAGACAGACGGTTGGAGACGAAGAGAGACGGTGGGAGACGAAGAGAGACGGTGGGAGACAAAGACAGACGGCGGGAGACGAAGAGAGACGGTGGGAGACAAAGACAGACGGCGGGAGACGAAGAGAGACGGCGATTGAAGTAAAGTGACAGACAAACATTGAGAATGTAGCTATAGTTAGATAGATTTAGAGTTTGGAAGATGCAGGTACCCATGTACATTATTGATGGCAGAGGCATCACACTACTCAGCCTCCCCGGGAAGGTTTACTCTAAGGTACTTGAAAGGAGGGTCAGGCCGATTGTCGAACCTCAGATTGAGGAGGAACAATGCGGATTCCGTCCTGGTCGTGGAACGACGGATCAGCTTTTTACTCTCGCAAGGATCCTGGAGGGGGCCTGGGAGTACGCTTATCCGGTCTACATGTGTTTTGTAGACTTGGAGAAGGCGTATGACCGGGTTCCCAGGGAGTTACTGTGGGAGGTGCTGCGGGAGTATGGGGTGAGGGGGTCTCTACTCAGGGCCATCCAATCTCTGTACTCCCAAAGCGAGAGCTGTGTCCGGGTCCTCGGCAGGAAGTCGGACCCATTTCCGGTGAGGGTTGGCCTCCGCCAGGGCTGCGCTTTGTCACCAATCCTGTTTGTAATATACATGGATCGAATTTCGAGGCGTAGTCGTGGGGGAGGGGGTCTGCAGTTCGGTGGACTAAGGATTGCACCACTGCTTTTTGCAGATGATGTGGTTCTGATGGCTTCATCGGTCTGCGACCTTCAGCACTCACTGGATCGGTTCGCAACCGAGTGTGAAGCGGCTGGGATGAGGATCAGCACCTCCAAATCTGAGGCCATGGTTCTCAGCAGGAAACCGATGGACTGTCCACTCCAAGTAGGGAATGAGTCCTTACCCCAAGTGAAGGAGTTCAAGTATCTCGGGGTCTTGTTCTCGAGTGAGGGAACAATGGAGCGTGAGATGGGCCGGAGAATCGGAGCAGCGGTACTGAAGTCGCTTTACCGCACCGTTCTGACGAAAAGGGAGCTCACCTATGGTGATGAAGGATGGGTCATGACGTGGGCAAACATCCTTGATTATGCGATCAAACATGCGGGGTGTCGTGTGATTTTATGCGGTGAAATTGCGGGAAGTTGCAAAATATGCGGAAAAACTAAATATTGGGCCGTCTTATTTATTTATTCTCTCTCACACACAACCTGCCACTAACGTTACACCCCTTTACTATTCAATTAAACACATTCAATGTTTATTTATTGTAAAAAAAATTGGGCTATTTTAATCACACTCTCTCACTTTCTCTCTCACACACACACACTCACACACTCACACACACACACACACACACAAGGTCGATGCCTCTGTGGACGTGAGTTGTTTGGCTTTCTTGTCCGCAGCAGCAGAAAGCATTTTCGAATGTTTGAGTGAATCAAAGTGTCGTCACCGCCGATGTTCTCTTATGCTCCAACACACAGTTTCACGGGGGGCAGAATAGTTCCATCGGGGAACTGCTTTGCCCGGTCTTTAGCAGACATGTTCGTCGGTAAATGAGATGGATTAGATTTGTTCATCGTGTGAGCTCCACACGTTCCCTCTACGGTGTTGTTTACCTTCTGTGATGCGCGAGCTGATGAAGTCGCGTCATCATCATCATCATCATCATCATCAATTCACGTCAAGACGAGTTAACTTTTTTTCCCCTCAACTTTGTGTGGAAAAATGCGGGGATTGTGCGCCCTTTCGATAAATATGCGGCCTTTTAAAAATCTGCGCCATTTTGCTGATTATGCGGTAAATTCTGCGATCGCAGAATCACGTTTTTCTGGAGGGTCTAAATAACACAATCACTATGGCGCTAGAATAAACGGTCTGTAGGATTTGTCCTCCATGAAGTGGTTGTGGTGTGAAGTCAGACTTGTTGTTAAATCTACATATTGGTAAACTGGGTGGGTTTAGTCTAGATCTGAGTAACATGTTGCCGGCTTGGGGACACCACTCTCCTGAGACACCCGATGTAGATAGATGCTACTTCTATTCTATTTCGTTGTATTTACGTGCACTACTTTATCTGTGTTGTTGTGTTGCACTGTTGGAGGAGCCTAAGATGTTCATTGTCATAACTACACTGTAGCTACGCACGAATGACTAATAAAAGCCTAGAATCTTGACGTGCTGGATGCAGAATGAAATGGGTTGGGGGTGAGTAGGGGTAAAGTTCCCTCAGAGGTCACGGGGATTCAAAATATGGAGGCTGTAAACTTCTATTATTACTCCACAACAAGAGAGCCAAGGGCCACCAAGTCGCCCACATCTTTGTCCCATAAACCACCAGGACAATTAGTGTTTGCTGATTTAATGCTGACTTCCTGTGTTCCTATACTGAGTAGCCACAATGTGCTGCTGCTGCCGCTTTACAAAGCTCTCTGCAGACAGGACGCGTCTCAACAACGCTGATGGAAGCCCTGAGTTCCTGTTGGAGGCAAACAAAACATTCCTCTTGACTTACACATAAACATGTCGTGTCCTTCTCTGCAAAGTCATCCGCATCTCTGATAAAAATCACTTAGCAGTTCTGATTTAGCAATTTGAACACTTTTATTACACGTGCGGATATCACTGCCAACAGACAAGACACGGTTTAATGACTATAGTCTACTGTTGCACTGACTTGATCAATACTCTTTTGAGAAGCCTCTGGTGTAATGCATCCTGCCATTTTGCAAACAAATCAGATTTCCCCACATTCTCCCTAACATAACAGCTCCTGTTTTTCTTTAGTTCTTTGCATTGCAATACAACAGTGAAAAATAGCTACGTTTTCAACCAAATGTTGCAAATTACCGAGGAATCGGCGAATAATAATTGCATTGGCTGAATCTGTCTCCTTTGCACTTTGTTGTGCTTTGCTTTGATCGGTCCACTAATCTTTCCATCTCAGCAGAGCTTCAAAACGTTGCGATATTTCAAGATGTTCCTGGATTTCTGGTGTCTCCACTAAGCTTTCTTTATGTGCATGTTTCAAATCTGCATCAAAAGAAGATTGGAAGAAAAGCGGCTACTCTTTCGTCGTCATGTTGTGTGAGGAAGACGTTAAGTGTGTGTGTGTGTTGGTGACAGCAACAACACCACGTGCTCGTGCAGTGTGTGTTGATTCCTCCGTCGTGCTTTAGACGCCCACTCTGGTTTTTCCTGCTCCTTCAATACTGCTGACCGTTAACTGCGCCTCCCCGTCCTCCTCCTGACTTCTCAGCCCTTCCCCCGGATTTAGGACGCTGATGCACGCACAGAGACACAAAGCCACGCACACACACACACACACACACACACACACACACACACACACACACACGTGCACTTCCTTTAACAAATAAGTGCACACTTTAAAAAACATGCACTCTTTCTCTTTCTTAACACAGCCACACACACAAATACGACCTGGCCTAAGGTTAACCCCCAACCCCTATTCGAAGCCTCAGAGGTCAAAGGACAAAGCCCAGGCCACTGCAGGAATCTGCACTGCTGCTGTTTGGTAAGTCTCTCAGCCATGCAAACACACACACACACACACACACACACACACACACACACACACACACACACACACACACACACACACACACACACACACACACACACACACACACACACACTCAGTCTGAAACTCTTCTGCTTTATCTTCAGGACAATATTTGAGAAGGATCTACAACAACTACCATCTGGATCCTCAGCCCACATGCACAGCAAGCGACAACTCAAATGTTCTCAGTCAAGCGATGTTCTTGATTAAGTGTGAGGGCGAAGAAAATTGTAATAAAGTATTAAATTAAGTCTATAAATGTCTTAGTCCAAACCCAAAGGCTTTCCCTTTAATGTGATCTGAAACAGTAAAAACATGCAAAGCTCAATATGTGAAAGGATTAAACAGCCTTCCTGCCATATGTTACTCTCAGAGGTATGTATGTGTGGACATCATCACACAGATGCAGCTCTGCTTGGGACGTGTTGATAGGCTGGAGCATTTGAAGATAACCCTGGATAAAGGTGAGGTAACTGAGTCTTGATTATATTGTCTGATCAAAGAAATGTCAAGTGAGCAATAACCCTTTTGTCCAATGTCCAAACTGATGTCTAGTTGAGTCTGACCAAAAGTCCTCAACCCATTCCTGTTCAGTTAACTATGTTTTCAATCACGAATAGAGAATCTGGAACTTAACGCTTCAACATCTTCGCTGATAATGTTAAAAGAATAGAACCGTTGACTTTCCAAAGCACCTTTGTTTTGTGAAGTTCATACAAAGTATTTTACAATAGCCATGCTGTATAATAACACTCCTTATTACATGGCTTAGTTGAATACTCGATTCTGATTGGTCAATTCAGAACACGTGACACGTTGTTAATACCGAACAGACAGACCGCTGTCAAGGACTTATTGACCGTTGTTAAGGACGCTCACATCTTCAGAAAGAAGTCCGGTCGATTTAACTGGATACAGTTGGGCCGAAAAGCAAACTGCATGCAGAACTGGGACATGAAAAACAGCGGAGAATTAACGGGCAGAAACCCTCCAGCGGTCCAGACATAGACATCAAACGGCGACACATATTCAGTTGCCAGTTACTTTGGCATTAGGGCAGGGATATCTAGATACTTCCCAAGGTTTGACATCATGAATTACTTTTAAAGCAAGGAGCGATGTTTTCAAATCTGTAATCAAAAAGCTCCTCAAAAACGCAAGCAGTTCCTCCCGTTGGCTTTTCAAACTGACAAGAGACGCTCTAACTGTTTTTCAAATGTATCAGTTTGAAAAGCAAGCAAACTGTCTGATCGTCTTTGGTTTCCCTGGTGATAGCAACGTGGAGGATTGTAACATTGATTGTAATATATGTGGAGAGCACAGTAATTTGGAGGAATGGTTAGTGGCAGTGAAGAAAAGAAAAAGACAAGAGGGACAAGAAAAAAAAGCGGAGAAGTAAGAGACCATTGCTGATCAAGATCCCTCCGCTACGTCGCCTCTCTGATCAGCCTGTCGGGTGTCCTTCTCCCCATAATGACCGCGTCGCTGATCCCTTACATAACACACTTTCTGTATACGAAATAAAACGATATCCTGTCGTGTCAAATCCTGTTTGCTATGCAGACGGCGTGAAGGGTGCTCTATAAATATATTCGTGTTGGCAGAACAATATATTCTATCTGTTCTGTCTCTGTCAAGCAGTGTCTAATGTCCTCATGCCGAAGTGGACTTCATGACTGTAGTACATTTATGAATGTGAGATTAGGGATTGAATCCAAGTACAAGTGCCACATCTGGAATTATAGCGCGTGTCCTTTGGGTTCTAAATATACACTTTGCATATATGGCACGTGCTACTGACAAGCCCCCGTTAGCTCAGCCTGAGGACAAACAGGTCCAGGCTTGACAGATAAGGAATGCAATTAGCAGCACCAACAAAGCGTCATGTTATCTGTGTGAAATGGACCTCTCTGTAGTCTGTAATGATAGTACTACAGGTCTCAGTGTGACGTCACGTTGTCCGTCCCTTATACTATCTCTTTACGGGGACACCCCTCCTGGCATGGTCTGTTGTGCACCGCCAAAAGTGTTAGTCAGTCATGTTTCATGTTGTTATTTTTGTATTATTTTTCACTTCTCGTTTTGTTGTGTCACGTCTCATTTCAGGTTCCTCAACTCCCTTTCCTGGGCTGCAGTCGGATAGTTTAAAAATCAGCTCCTAAGTTCTAACCCTATCGTCTATTCCTTGACCTCTGAGTGAAACGTCACGGGGTTAAGGGATAGTGGATAGGAGAGATCAAAAGGACTTAGGAGAAGAGACTGCGGTACTTTAGAGAATCCGAATGCACTTTCACTATCCGACATGTTTATGATGCGCCAGCGGACGTCATGAATGTGCGTCTGCTGCTGTGGGGGAACTATGGAAACCACAGTTTTCTATACAGCGGACTACAACATGGATGTTTAATAAGAACGAGGGACTGCTGTGAACTCATCCAGAGACTCTGCACCGTGCTCTGATGCTGCTGCTTTGCTTTATGAACGTGGACAACAGAGAAACATATTCTTCATGACCAAAGTTGGAATTGAAATAAAAAAGGAAAATGAAACTTATGCTCGTCACCCTCTCCCTCCGGTCCACATTAATACAAATGATCCCAATACGTATGATTGTATGAACTAAAGGTATTAAAATCAATACAGATGTATTTATTATGAACGTTAGTCCTTAACATCTATCACTGTGTATATCACCATTCAAACATCTTTTAGAAGTTGAACAAACCCCACACAGCTCAGTGAAGACTGAAATGTTGACTTTATTTGATCATTTCAGTAAAAACTAACGTTCATATTTCTCTCTTTGATTATAATACTGATGAACGTTCAAAACAAAGCACTTTGGCAACTTACCACCTACGTTTTAAAATGCTTAATAAGCACCGTAACTTTCATGATATCATTTCATAATCGGTTGTTTCCGTGAACGGCCGACTGTTGAGTGACGGCAAATGCTGCGGCTGCAATGCATTGTGGGGCAGCATTTTCGCTTCTCCTGCCGGTTAGGGAGGTCCAGTGGTTCCTAAACTAAAGGAGGTTATAAAGGAAGTTTGAAACCTCCTTTCCTTTCATTCTCATCATTCTAGAGAATTGGAACGGCACTTATCATGGCTGCCACTGAGGGACTTCCGGGTCATTTCACTCCGTTAGGAAGGTTCCTAAGCTAAATGGACTATTCGACTTCAGCCCTGATGTGTTCTCCCGCGCTCATCAGCGTCAGCCCCGCCCCTGATTGTTTTCACCTGTGTCTTGTTGTCGAGTGTTTAAATCCCCCAGTCTCCCAGTGTCAGTTCGTCTTGTCCTGTCCTCATGCCAGAACTCTGCTCATCAACGGTTGACCTGTCCAAAGCGTTTGACACCGTCGATCATCACATTTTGAAGCAGAGGCTGGCCAGTATAGGCATGTCCAGCAATGCAGTGGGGTGGTTTGTGAACTACCTCTCTGAAAGGTCCCCATGTGTTCACTTTGATGGACTGTCTTCTGAGTGGTTGAACATTGCAAATGGTGTACCACAAGGTTCTGTTTTAGGTCCACTTTTATTCTCTATCTATATCAATAGTTTAGGTGAAAATGTGGATGAAGCTACTCTACATTTTTATGCGGGTGATACTGTGATGTACTGTGCAGGTCCCTCCATTAAGGAGGCTGGTGTTAAATTACAGGCTGTTTTCAACATTATTCAGACTCAGCTCTCTGAATTAAAGCTTCTTTTAAATGTGGATAAAACCAAGGTAATGCTCTTTTCAAAAGCTAAAAAGACACCAGAGCCTGTTTTAGATATTGTAACTGCGCAAGGAACACAACTTGAAGTTGTTGCCTGTTACAAATACCTTGGTATCTGGCTTGATGATTGTCTCACTATTAAACTTCATGTCAATAACCTGCTTAAAAAGCTGAGGGTTAGGCTAGGGTTCTTTTTCAGAAACAAGTCCTGTTTCTCGCTTGAGGCCAGGAAAAGGCTAGTCACTGTGACCTTTTTACCTGTGCTGGACTATGGGGATCTGGTCTATATGAATGCACCTGCCCAGTTAGATGCTGCGTATCACAGTGCTCTGAGATTTGTGACAAACTGTAAAGCATTAACCCATCACTGCACCCTGTATGCAAGGGCTGGTTTGCTTTCAATAGCTGTACGGAGGCTCAGTCACTGGTACATTTTTATATACAAAGCCATGTTAGGGAAACTTCCATCTTACATCTGCTCCCTGATCTCACGGAAAAGTGTAAGTGGCTACTGCCTGAGATCGAATGCTGTGGTTTTATTAAATGTGCCAACTGCTAGGACTGTCTTAGGGAAGACAGCTTTCAGATGCAGCTCCTCTGCAAATGAAATGGAAACTGAACAATCTGGTGCCACTAAATGTTTTTAAAGCTCGGTTGGATGCTACTCAATCGGAAGCTGTTGGTACCTGTTCATGTGGATAGTTTTGTAAATGATGCTGGATGATGTCCTTTTGTTGTTCTATTTATGTTTTTATGTTTCATGTGGAACTACTTGAACAGGTCTCCCTTGGAAAAGAGATCAATGATCTCAATGGGATTTATCTGTATAAATAAAGGTTTGAAATGAAATGAAAATGCTCTTTTGTTACATGCCTTATTCATGCTCCTGAAACGTATTGTAAGTTTGTTCCTCACGTTGTGAGTGATTTTTTGTTGTGCTTTTGTGAAACCTATTTTTGCTCGCCTCGTGAAGAGTGCCGATAACTTTTTTTGAATATCCTTTTTGGCAAATAAAGTATATTACTTGTACTTTATCTCTGGCTCCCGGGTCGTGCATTTGAGTCCTTTTTTCCCTTGTGTATCCAAGTTCGTAACTTGGTCCTTGGAAGATGCTGCGAAAATAATCCCACCAGACTCCTTTGCCCCTCCAACAGAGGGATGTCCTTGTCCTTTTTCCTTTTCGTCATTTCAAGCGATAACAAACTCTCGATCATCTCTCAAATGACGCCAAGATGCCCCCCTGGCGGAAACGGCTGTCATCAGAAATATATCAATATATTCTTAAAGCACCCGAATTAGGGATGCATACCGGTATCCGGTATTACCTGAAAAATTACCCTTTTTTTTTTTTTTTTAAAGTGAGTCCGTGGCCCGTGATGGCGGGGTGTTATAAATTAGATTGCATAATTGTTTTCTTCATATTTTATGTATATTGTAGTTTGTTCAATGCTATAAAGGTAAAAGTCCCACAAATGAACTGGGATTTGTTTTTCTCTCACCAGCGAAGGCAAATGTTGATTTTAAAGATGCGATTTGTTTGTTTGTGCAATGCCGAGATCTCATGCCCTTTATTCTATTATGTATTTGTTTCTCTAGTCGAATCTCAGGTTTAACATTAATTATAACAGTCTGTTTGCATTGACCAGATGTGCTATTCACGCGGCACACCTGATGGCGGGTGTTATAAAATATATTCCATCATCGGTTTTCTTCATATTTTGTATGTATTTTTCATTGTTTGTTCAGAAGTCCCACAATAGAATTTAATATTCATTTGACATGTCAACTATATCCTAAAGCGCTTCATGAGAGTAATTGTGGGATGATACATTTTCAAAGTATCACGATATGTATCGGTTGAGTATCGGTATCGTTCAGTGGTATCGGTATCGGTATCATAAAAAAGTCAACGATATGCATCCCTACACTGAATGGTCTGAGACCTCTCATGTAGTTCACAGGAACAAGTTGGACAACAGTAGGAAGTTGCTCTAGAAAGATGTTGGAGAAGAGTAGGAAGAAGGTCGGGGAAGAAAGTAGGAAGAGGAAGATGTATAAGAACAGTGGAAAGAAGTTGGAGAGAGAGAAGGAAGTTGTTAGAAAAGTTGTGCTTGCAATTTATTCTTTTTTCGTAAGTATAATAGCAACACCACCACAGGTCAAAACGAAGGTCATTGTTGTTTTGAGCGGGAAATTCGCTCTGGTATTGCTTGCAAAAACACCGACCTAAATGTTACCGTAACACATCCCGACCCTCTACGGAAGAGCAAACAGGTTATTTCTTAGGAGGTCTGCAAGTTGAACCATTTCCAAATGAACACCAGCCCCAGCACTGACCTCGAATACAAGTCATGTGAGTGGAGAACGTGATTGAGACATTGTGGTTCATGTGACTCCAAATCTACCTAAAACACACATTTGTTATTACCATTGATGTGCTTACAGTATACCCGTAAACCACACCTTTGTATTATCGTAGAACAACCGTATCTGTACCTCACTCACCTTCAACTCACTCCGTCTCTTCTTCAGCTGGTCACATTTGCGCAGCTTGCAGATCTGTTTTCCCGTCCTGCGGTTCAGGCAGTTCAGGCAGCTGCCGCAGTTCTCTCTGCGCAGGCAGGGAACGCACTCGCCACATTTCTTCCTCCTTTCTCTTCTGGCGGTCAGCGCCATCGTCCAGCGAAGCATCGACAGGCGACAGAGAGAAGAGCCCCGCTTGCTGATGTTCAGTCTCAATATATTTGCTCAGAGGAGACGTCTTCTCTGCGGGTTTCCTGTTAAAAGTGGAGAGATTGAGCCTCCTCCGCGTCCATGGAGCATTTATCAATGTCCTCAGGTGGCGGACTAGGCCCTACCCTCGGCCTGGGCATGGTGACTGTCCTCACTTTTCTCTTAATTAAAGATTAAAACGATCCAAATGTTAGTTGGTTTGGTCTTAAAAACAACATTTGGTAGGAAGATGACGAAAGGCTCAATCCCCCTTTACTCTGTACGCTGCTGCCAAACAAAGTTAGCCTATTGTTCGTGTCTTCTAGTCCAAGCCCTCCAGGGACAGCTTCAATATTATCATTTTGATCTCTTGGTCACCCCGGACAATCCTGTGTTGTATGTTGCAGTGTGGGGTCCATCTTTTCCAGCTACCCTTTGGGATGGTTGGCGGTCCCCCACAGTCTGGGTGACCTGGCTGCGTCCTGGGGAGTCATGTTGGTGTCTGCACAGCCTGGGCCTTTTCTGGAAAGATAAAACAACATGTTTAGATGCCAAAAAAGTTAATATTCATATGAATTTTTGTTGTAGGTTTCCAGTTGGGGCATTTTATTGTCTTTGTTATGTCGATCAGGAATGTTTTGGTGCATCAGAATAACACATACACTTGCTTGTGCATTTAAAGGGAATACGACATTTGATATTGCCACACATAACGATCTGTAACATAACTATGTCAATGTGTGTAGCTAACTTTTTCTTATGGACCCCAGCTTAAGCTTAGTGGTAGTGACCTTGAAGTCAAGTGAAGTCATAGTTTGTTTATAGCCTTAATATAACACTTGCTTTTTAACTTTTTACATGAATCACTCACTTTTATTGTGGCTCAACCTACCTCTTAACGTAAGGTCAACATAGACATAAATGTAAGCAAATGTGAAAACTCAAACACAATTCTCGAGGATTCTTGTACATTTTTCAGATTGATCCGAATATGATATTGTCAGATGTCACTTTACAACCATGTATGTATTTAAATAGTTGTATAACTGTCTGTGCAGCATTTGATAATGTTCAGGATATTACTCCTTGCCTTGTACTTCAGTCTGATGGCCGTCTAGATACTGTCTGGTTCCAAACAGCTGTCAGTGCTGTGCATGCAGTTGGCTCGGAGCCATGCAGGGCCTACGTGAGCAGTTTGAGAAGATACTGTGTTTTAATGGAAGACCCCACATGGACGGGGGGCTCATGTTCCCCCTGAATGAAAGAGGAGGGTGATAAGTTGATGCCAGGGAAAGTCCTCTTGTCTTGTGGTCACACGTTCCAGTCAACCGTCAATAAAGTGAATTGTGCTGAGAAAGCTCCATGTGTCCTGGCTGCTGCTCTCACTGCCTGCACCCAGCATGTTCCTCTCAACAGCAATGAGGGTAAAAGCTGTACTTGGGCTACTTTAATTTATTTTGAAATTAACCTGTAGGCCTGGGAATTAATATTGATTTAAAATGTGATGCCTTGCAGCTTTGGGCAGGAGCTTTCAAGGCGGCAAAACACCAAATTGGCTTTATTGTATTATAATTAACTGTTGATAGTGTTTTTGGTTGACCTTCTATTCCAAGTAACATTACATAATGAAATTAAACGTTAGCGAAGAGGATTATGAGAAAAATGAATTTGAGTTAGGATCACATGAAGACAGAATACTGAGTAAGAATGTTGATGTAAACTAAGAATTTTGAGTTTTCATTCTTAGTTTTGAGATGAAGGTTTATTTGAGTTTATTGTCAGAATTAAAATGCATTTCTCACATGTGGCTAATTAGCGTGGAAAGGAAAAATACTTATTCAAAGACAAGTAACTTCCCCAAAACTCTAGGATAAAGTAATTTAAAACAAATACTGAAATGTACCAACTAAAATAAATCATTTGAGCTTTTAGCTTGTTAGCAAGTTTTGCTAGCTTGCACACGGCCTAGGCTTACACATTTAGTTTTAGCAGAATAGCAACAATTGTTTCCTCACCACAAAATCATTTTGCACAATTAAGTATAAATGATGGTACTAAACGTCTTAGTTCAGGACAAAAACCTTAAGTGAAGTTATAGTTTGACATATTTGCTGGCAAAGTTGAAGCTAGTTCCACCGTGGCAGAGTAGCATGATTCGGGGTAAACATAGCCTACAGGTAAAGTTAGGAAAATGTCCACTAAACAAGGTAGAAACCTCAAATAATAAAAAGGAAACAATGCCTTAAATGGCATAAATGTGAGACTTTAATATGTTCCTGTTTCCTTCCATATATCAGCTCGGTGTTTAACTGCAGACAGTGCCAAGACAGCACGCGCTCTGCCAGCTCCGTCCGCACGTGGTCTAATCAAAACGTCCAGCTCTGTAAATGAGCTTGTGCGCCTCTGTTGTGACTGTTACTGTAAACCCACGTGTTTTGACGTGCCAGCCTAACCTCAGAGCAATCAGATAAAAGCTAACAGGCATCCATAGATTTAAATTAAGATAATGCACAGTATCTGCATCAGGATACACAGCACACATTAGGCTGTGAGTAGGCTGATTGTTGTGAGGTGACAGAACTGCACTTTACCCGGTGCGAATACACAACATGTACATCCACGGGGCAGCCTGTGTTCAGAGACCTGCAATCAGTGGTAGATTACGGCCCTTTGTGAAAGCATTCATTAATGTTTACGCAGCTGTATCATGTATGAATTGGAGCTAAATAATGCACCTTAGAAACTTTTGTTTCTCACATGTCTGCAAATGAACACATCAATGTGAGTTAACTTACTTTTGCATTGGATTAAAATGCATAATATAAACAATTTAAAGAGACAACGTACCACCCGTCGCGATGATTGAGTCCTCAAATGTTTCGATATTCCTCTGCAGCCTTCAAACGCGTTTGCAAAAATTAACAGAAAGGATTCAAAAAGACATCAACAAACCAAAGCTTGCATTCAAAGATATAGCAACAACAACAACAACAACAAAAAAGAAGAAGCAAAACAACGTCAACGTGTGCAAAGAAGGGGAGAGGGGTAAAAGTTGTAGCCTAATGACATAACTGACTTAAAGCCACTGATACACAGAGAGAGAGGGGCTGTATATTTAGGAGGGGTTAAAGTGATCAGGAAATTATGGAGTGGAGTCCAGCCAGCTGGAGCAAGGAGATGTTTTTTTTTGGGGGGGGGGGGGGGCGTCATACACAGAGGGGGGGTTTGGACCAGATGTTGTGACATCATGAGGGAGGGGTGAGGATACTTTAGGTTCCTGTCCTGCACACATTATGGGATGCTCTGTTCAGATGAAGGGCTGCAGTGACCCCGGCTGACAGAGCTCAGGTATCTCAGCTGCCCTTAGGAAAGTGAGGTCTGATCCACACCGTGCTCAGCTGCAGGAGAGCAGGTATGCAGGTCATAGGGGAAAGTAGGAAAGTGACAGCGACAAAAAAATACACTGAACGATTTTATAATTCTTTATCATCCATCACTCTTAATTTGGTAAACTAATCGATAAGAGGATTTGATGGATATACCCTTACATCTTCCCAAAGAAGCAAGCACCATTTTAAATCTGGCACTTAAAGGTGGGGTAGGTAAGTTTCAGAAACCTGCTCGAGATACACTTTTTGTTATATTCCATGGAATGCTCTTAACATCCCGATAGCAATGAATATCTTAAGTGCTTTGACAAAAAAATCCATACAAAAATGTCATCTGTAGAAGCTGTAATACTGTAAAAAGTACAACCAATCCGTTTAGCCGGCCCGGCTAAACGGATTGGATGGCCTACCTGCCTGTCAGCCTTCCATCGGGGCACAAACTTATCTCGTGCCCTCATTGGTCATGTGCGCGTTCGTGTGTGTTGGAGGAGGGGCTCTGTGAGGAAGTGGCAGATTTTCTCCGGTTGTGTATTTTCAAATTCTAGCGATCTCGAGCCGGTTTCTCAAATGTACCTTCCCCACCTTTAACGTTTCTTGTAACTAAATTATTCAGCATGAGATTACATAAATAAAAAAAAAAGTCTCATCGTTTTGAGATAATCTTGTCAATTCATAACAATATAGCAAACCTGTTTTCCAAAGTTAATGCATTGAAATTCTTTGGGTAAAAGCAGACAAAATAATCTGCCTTTCGAGTTTGCACTAGTGACCAATGCTCAGTCAGTCAGTGATCCACTTTGTTTTAAAAGGTATTTTTTAAAGTATGGTGGCAAATGTAATCAGATGCAGAAGCTCCAATGAGCCTTGCTGGTCCGGCAGTTTTCAGTAAATGAAGTCAAAGAGTGAGAACGAAGTATAAACAATGTGTGTGGCTTTACTCGTTAATGCTTGGACAACAATTCCATCCCACTGTAGTAAATCAGATATCTCAGACATTAGCCTTTTCGGGAAAATTGAAAAAATACACAATAAAATTGACATAAATCTAAAATGTTGTTTCAAACATTGAGAACTAAAACTAAGAAAAGCGATAGTTTCCAAAGCAATTCATGAAAGGCAACACATTATATAATTTCCCAGTATGAGCCACATTCAATAATAAGTGTTATCACCACTCAGTTATAACACAATCTTTATTTTTACACCATTTTAACACTCCATTGGAGGCTGTTAAACAAACACACAATCAAAATCCTGCAAACACAAAATGCAAAACCGTCAACATTTCTTCTGAGGTACCAGCTCGTTATTAAAATATGTTTGGGGTATCATTTGGACCAGAGTATTAAGCACCAAATTCACCGGATCTAAACAGGGGTGTCAAACTCAAGGCCCGGGGGCCAAATCCGGCCCACGACTTCATTTTCTGTGGCCCCACAAGAGCTTGCAAAGAATATAATATGTTTATAATACGGTTACATGCCTATAGTATTTACAGAAGCACGTTGCCCATAAACTACATGTCCCACAATGCATCTCAAATTTGACTTTTTCCTCAGAATTGTTTTTAATGTTACTTTTTTTTCAAAATGTCAAAATGTTTTTTTCCCCATAATTTGGCTTTTTTTTTAAATCATTTTGTGACATTGTCAATGAAGAGACTTCTGCTTCCAGACGTAGTTAATTATGAAGTTATTACCTTATCCGACAATAATCCAATGCAGAGGCAATAATGTAATAATACATTATTTTATATATATTAATATTTATATATGTATTTTTATATAGTCTTAAAGTTACAACCGGCCCTTTGAGTGCAACCATAATGCGAATGTGGCCCGTGATGAAATTGAGTTTGACACCCCTGATCTAAACTATTTCTAACGGCCACATATCTCCATTTGTTGAGGACAAGAACTGATATTATCTTAATGTGGTTCAATACAAAAATGTAGAGTTAAAGCTTTTCATTCAGGTTGTATGACAGTGAGACACACAAGACATTACTCTAGAAAGTAGCCATTTTGTTGTTTAATAAATAATAGAATAACACAGGTGTACCTGAAGATCTCCCAGAAATCGGCATGGTAACAAACAGCTCTCACAGTCTCACTTGCGTTAAAGGAGATGTGAGAACCGGCAGATGTGAAAGTGCGTGATGGGAGGACGGACAAAGACTTCATACTTCAGTGTTCTGACTCCAGTGCGGCAGACTCGTCATTACAGTAACGCAACAAACACAAAAGCGAACACAAAAGGAATCAGTCAAATGTAAAGGACAGGCCGATGAGGAATATTTCAACGTTTCATTGGTGGGTTGCAAACAAGTAACATAGAAACATATACAAAATAAGGAACACGTTTTGGGTGAAATAAAGCAAGATCATGTGACTAGAAGTGTCCGAATGATTTATAGGAAGGAACTTACAGTATTCGCTGTTACAGCATATCCACCCAATCAAATACAACTAGTGTCTTGACTTAGTTTGACGTACTATAATGTGTCGTCAGACACGGTCAGGTTTCCATTATTATGCATCAACATTTCCAAATGTCCTTAAAATCGGCGAATAAGGTATTTTCTTTGAAACCATCGACTTGTTATGGTTCTTAATCCACAAACGGTTGGTCTGTGGAGATAAGCAGTAGGTGGGGCCAACTGCGCTGTCAGATGAGAGATATAACAGATGTGCAAACAAAAGGACATAATTGGGCACCAGTGGAAACGCATTGGTATAAACCGAATGTACAAATTAGATTTCGTAATTTTATATAAATTGTCTCTTCAGCAGTTTCATTAGACTTTAAAGTCAAATACTTTGTGATTTCATGTTATTTATACACAAACACACTGCTATGATTATCGTACAGAAAATACTAGTCTTCTGTCATACTATTAACCTCATGATTTCCCAATGTATGAAAGGGGTGGCTCTATTTTGATATTCTATTGGTCCAATATATCTTTTTTGGGTTCCCAGGGAGTTACTGTGGGAGGTGCTGCGGGAGTATGGGTGGGGAGGGGGTCTCTACTCAGGGCCATCCAATCTCTGTACTCCCAAAGCGAGAGCTGTGTCCGGGTCCTCGGCAGGAAGTCGGACCCATTTCCGGTGAGGGTTGGCCTCCGCCAGGGCTGCGCTTTGTCACCAATCCTGTTTGTAATATACATGGATCGAATTTCGAGGCGTAGTCGTGGGGGGGGGTCTGCAGTTCGGGGGACTAAGGATTGCCCCACTGCTTTTTGCAGATGATGTGGTTCTGATGGCTTCATCGGTCTGCGACCTTCAGCACTCACTGGATCGGTTCGCAACCGAGTGTGAAGCGGCTGGGATGAGGATCAGCACCTCCAAATCTGAGGCCATGGTTCTCAGCAGGAAACCGATGGACTGTCCACTCCAAGTAGGGAATGAGTCCTTACCCCAAGTGAAGGAGTTCAAGTATCTCGGGGTCTTGTTCTCGAGTGAGGGAACAATGGAGCGTGAGATGGGCCGGAGAATCGGAGCAGCGGTACTGAAGTCGCTTTACCGCACCGTTCTGACGAAAAGGGAGCTCACCTATGGTGATGAAGGATGGGTCATGACGTGGGCAAACATCCTTGATTATGCGATCAAACATGCGGGGTGTCGTGTGATTTTATGCGGTGAAATTGCGGGAAGTTGCAAAATATGCGGAAAAACTAAATATTGGGCCGTCTTATTTATTTATTCTCTCTCACACACAACCTGCCACTAACGTTACACCCCTTTACTATTCAATTAAACACATTCAATGTTTATTTATTGAAAAAAAATTGGGCTATTTTAATCACACTCTCTCACTTTCTCTCTCACACACACACACTCACACACTCACACACACACACACACACAAGGTCGATGCCTCTGTGGACGTGAGTTGTTTGGCTTTCTTGTCCGCAGCAGCAGAAAGCATTTTCGAATGTTTGAGTGAATCAAAGTGTCGTCACCGCCGATGTTCTCTTATGCTCCAACACACAGTTTCACGGGGGGCAGAATAGTTCCATCGGGGAACTGCTTTGCCCGGTCTTTAGCAGACATGTTCGTCGGTAAATGAGATGGATTAGATTTGTTCATCGTGTGAGCTCCACACGTTCCCTCTACGGTGTTGTTTACCTTCTGTGATGCGCGAGCTGATGAAGTCGCGTCATCATCATCATCATCATCATCATCAATTCACGTCAAGACGAGTTAACTTTTTTTCCCCTCAACTTTGTGTGGAAAAATGCGGGGATTGTGCGCCCTTTCGATAAATATGCGGCCTTTTAAAAATCTGCGCCATTTTGCTGATTATGCGGTAAATTCTGCGATCGCAGAATCACGTTTTTCTGGAGGGTCTAAATAACACAATCACTATGGCGCTAGAATAAACGGTCTGTAGGATTTGTCCTCCATGAAGTGGTTGTGGTGTGAAGTCAGACTTGTTGTTAAATCTACATATTGGTAAACTGGGTGGGTTTAGTCTAGATCTGAGTAACATGTTGCCGGCTTGGGGACACCACTCTCCTGAGACACCCGATGTAGATAGATGCTACTTCTATTCTATTTCGTTGTATTTACGTGCACTACTTTATCTTGTGTTGTGTTGCACTGTTGGAGGAGCCTAAGATGTTCATTGTCATAACTACACTGTAGCTACGCACGAATGACTAATAAAAGCCTAGAATCTTGACGTGCTGGATGCAGAATGAAATGGGTTGGGGGTGAGTAGGGGTAAAGTTCCCTCAGAGGTCACGGGGATTCAAAATATGGAGGCTGTAAACTTCTATTATTACTCCACAACAAGAGAGCCAAGGGCCACCAAGTCGCCCACATCTTTGTCCCATAAACCACCAGGACAATTAGTGTTTGCTGATTTAATGCTGACTTCCTGTGTTCCTATACTGAGTAGCCACAATGTGCTGCTGCGCTTTACAAAGCTCTCTGCAGACAGGACGCGTCTCAACAACGCTGATGGAAGCCCTGAGTTCCTGTTGGAGGCAAACAAAACATTCCTCTTGACTTACACATAAACATGTCGTGTCCTTCTCTGCAAAGTCATCCGCATCTCTGATAAAAATCACTTAGCAGTTCTGATTTAGCAATTTGAACACTTTTATTACACGTGCGGATATCACTGCCAACAGACAAGACACGGTTTAATGACTATAGTCTACTGTTGCACTGACTTGATCAATACTCTTTTGAGAAGCCTCTGGTGTAATGCATCCTGCCATTTTGCAAACAAATCAGATTTCCCCACATTCTCCCTAACATAACAGCTCCTGTTTTTCTTTAGTTCTTTGCATTGCAATACAACAGTGAAAAATAGCTACGTTTTCAACCAAATGTTGCAAATTACCGAGGAATCGGCGAATAATAATTGCATTGGCTGAATCTGTCTCCTTTGCACTTTGTTGTGCTTTGCTTTGATCGGTCCACTAATCTTTCCATCTCAGCAGAGCTTCAAAACGTTGCGATATTTCAAGATGTTCCTGGATTTCTGGTGTCTCCACTAAGCTTTCTTTATGTGCATGTTTCAAATCTGCATCAAAAGAAGATTGGAAGAAAAGCGGCTACTCTTTCGTCGTCATGTTGTGTGAGGAAGACGTTAAGTGTGTGTGTGTGTTGGTGACAGCAACAACACCACGTGCTCGTGCAGTGTGTTGATTCCTCCGTCGTGCTTTAGACGCCCACTCTGGTTTTTCCTGCTCCTTCAATACTGCTGACCGTTAACTGCGCCTCCCCGTCCTCCTCCTGACTTCTCAGCCCTTCCCCCGGATTTAGGACGCTGATGCACGCACAGAGCACAAAGCCACGCACACACACACACACACACACACACACACACACACACACACACACGTGCACTTCCTTTAACAAATAAGTGCACACTTTAAAAAACATGCACTCTTTCTCTTTCTTAACACAGCCACACACACAAATACGACCTGGCCTAAGGTTAACCCCCAACCCCTATTCGAAGCCTCAGAGGTCAAAGGACAAAGCCCAGGCCACTGCAGGAATCTGCACTGCTGCTGTTTGGTAAGTCTCTCAGCCATGCAAACACACACACACACACACACACACACACACACACACACACACACACACACACACACACACACACACACACACACACACACCACACACTCAGTCTGAAACTCTTCTGCTTTATCTTCAGGACAATATTTGAGAAGGATCTACAACAACTACCATCTGGATCCTCAGCCCACATGCACAGCAAGCGACAACTCAAATGTTCTCAGTCAAGCGATGTTCTTGATTAAGTGTGAGGGCGAAGAAAATTGTAATAAAGTATTAAATTAAGTCTAAAATGTCTTAGTCCAAACCCAAAGGCTTTCCCTTTAATGTGATCTGAAACAGTAAAAACATGCAAAGCTCAATATGTGAAAGGATTAAACAGCCTTCCTGCCATATGTTACTCTCAGAGGTATGTATGTGTGGACATCATCACACAGATGCAGCTCTGCTTGGGACGTGTTGATAGGCTGGAGCATTTGAAGATAACCCTGGATAAAGGTGAGGTAACTGAGTCTTGATTATATTGTCTGATCAAAGAAATGTCAAGTGAGCAATAACCCTTTTGTCCAATGTCCAAACTGATGTCTAGTTGAGTCTGACCAAAAGTCCTCAACCCATTCCTGTTCAGTTAACTATGTTTTCAATCACGAATAGAGAATCTGGAACTTAACGCTTCAACATCTTCGCTGATAATGTTAAAAGAATAGAACCGTTGACTTTCCAAAGCACCTTTGTTTTGTGAAGTTCATACAAAGTTTTTACAATAGCCATGCTGTATAATAACACTCCTTATTACATGGCTTAGTTGAATACTCGATTCTGATTGGTCAATTCAGAACACGTGACACGTTGTTAATACCGAACAGACAGACCGCTGTCAAGGACTTATTGACCGTTGTTAAGGACGCTCACATCTTCAGAAAGAAGTCCGGTCGATTTAACTGGATACAGTTGGGCCGAAAAGCAAACTGCATGCAGAACTGGGACATGAAAAACAGCGGAGAATTAACGGGCAGAAACCCTCCAGCGGTCCAGACATAGACATCAAACGGCGACACATATTCAGTTGCCAGTTACTTTGGCATTAGGGCAGGGATATCTAGATACTTCCCAAGGTTTGACATCATGAATTACTTTTAAAGCAAGGAGCGATGTTTTCAAATCTGTAATCAAAAAGCTCCTCAAAAACGCAAGCAGTTCCTCCCGTTGGCTTTTCAAACTGACAAGAGACGCTCTAACTGTTTTTCAAATGTATCAGTTTGAAAAGCAAGCAAACTGTCTGATCGTCTTTGGTTTCCCTGGTGATAGCAACGTGGAGGATTGTAACATTGATTGTAATATATGTGGAGAGCACAGTAATTTGGAGGAATGGTTAGTGGCAGTGAAGAAAAGAAAAAGACAAGAGGGACAAGAAAAAAAAGCGGAGAAGTAAGAGACCATTGCTGATCAAGATCCCTCCGCTACGTCGCCTCTCTGATCAGCCTGTCGGGTGTCCTTCTCCCCATAATGACCGCGTCGCTGATCCCTTACATAACACACTTTCTGTATACGAAATAAAACGATATCCTGTCGTGTCAAATCCTGTTTGCTATGCAGACGGCGTGAAGGGTGCTCTATAAATATATTCGTGTTGGCAGAACAATATATTCTATCTGTTCTGTCTCTGTCAAGCAGTGTCTAATGTCCTCATGCCGAAGTGGACTTCATGACTGTAGTACATTTATGAATGTGAGATTAGGGATTGAATCCAAGTACAAGTGCCACATCTGGAATTATAGCGCGTGTCCTTTGGGTTCTAAATATACACTTTGCATATATGGCACGTGCTACTGACAAGCCCCCGTTAGCTCAGCCTGAGGACAAACAGGTCCAGGCTTGACAGATAAGGAATGCAATTAGCAGCACCAACAAAGCGTCATGTTATCTGTGTGAAATGGACCTCTCTGTAGTCTGTAATGATAGTACTACAGGTCTCAGTGTGACGTCACGTTGTCCGTCCCTTATACTATCTCTTTACGGGGACACCCCTCCTGGCATGGTCTGTTGTGCACCGCCAAAAGTGTTAGTCAGTCATGTTTCATGTTGTTATTTTTGTATTATTTTTCACTTCTCGTTTTGTTGTGTCACGTCTCATTTCAGGTTCCTCAACTCCCTTTCCTGGGCTGCAGTCGGATAGTTTAAAAATCAGCTCCTAAGTTCTAACCCTATCGTCTATTCCTTGACCTCTGAGTGAAACGTCACGGGGTTAAGGGATAGTGGATAGGAGAGATCAAAAGGACTTAGGAGAAGAGACTGCGGTACTTTAGAGAATCCGAATGCACTTTCACTATCCGACATGTTTATGATGCGCCAGCGGACGTCATGAATGTGCGTCTGCTGCTGTGGGGGAACTATGGAAACCACAGTTTTCTATACAGCGGACTACAACATGGATGTTTAATAAGAACGAGGGACTGCTGTGAACTCATCCAGAGACTCTGCACCGTGCTCTGATGCTGCTGCTTTGCTTTATGAACGTGGACAACAGAGAAACATATTCTTCATGACCAAAGTTGGAATTGAAATAAAAAAGGAAAATGAAACTTATGCTCGTCACCCTCTCCCTCCGGTCCACATTAATACAAATGATCCCAATACGTATGATTGTATGAACTAAAGGTATTAAAATCAATACAGATGTATTTATTATGAACGTTAGTCCTTAACATCTATCACTGTGTATATCACCATTCAAACATCTTTTAGAAGTTGAACAAACCCCACACAGCTCAGTGAAGACTGAAATGTTGACTTTATTTGATCATTTCAGTAAAAACTAACGTTCATATTTCTCTCTTTGATTATAATACTGATGAACGTTCAAAACAAAGCACTTTGGCAACTTACCACCTACGTTTTAAAATGCTTAATAAGCACCGTAACTTTCATGATATCATTTCATAATCGGTTGTTTCCGTGAACGGCCGACTGTTGAGTGACGGCAAATGCTGCGGCTGCAATGCATTGTGGGGCAGCATTTTCGCTTCTCCTGCCGGTTAGGGAGGTCCAGTGGTTCCTAAACTAAAGGAGGTTATAAAGGAAGTTTGAAACCTCCTTTCCTTTCATTCTCATCATTCTAGAGAATTGGAACGGCACTTATCATGGCTGCCACTGAGGACTTCCGGGTCATTTCAACTCCGTTAGGAAGGTTCCTAAGCTAAATGGACTATTCGACTTCAGCCCCTGATGTGTTCTCCCCCTCCCGCGCTCATCAGGCTCAGCCCCGCCCCTGATTGTTTTCACCTGTGTCTTGTTGTCGAGTGTTTAAATCCCCCCAGTCTCCCGTGTCAGTTCGTCTTGTCCTGTCCTCATGCAGAACCTGCTTCATCAATACGGTTGACCTGTCCAAAGCGTTTGACACCGTCGATCATCACATTTGAAGCAGAGGCTGGCCAGTATAGGCATGTCCAGCAATGCAGTGGGGTGGTTTGTGAACTACCTCTCTGAAAGGTCCCATGTGTTCACTTGATGGACTGTCTTCTGAGTGGTTGAACTGCCAAATGGTGTACCACAAGGTTCTGTTTTAGGTCCACTTTTATTCTCTATCTATATCAATAGTTTAGGTGAAAATGTGGATGAAGCTACTCTACATTTTTATGCGGGTGATACTGTGATGTACTGTGCAGGTCCCTCCATTAAGGAGGCTGGTGTTAAATTACAGGCTGTTTTCAACATTATTCAGACTTCAGCTCTCTGAATTAAAGCTTCTTTTAAATGTGGATAAAACCAAGGTAATGCTCTTTTCAAAAGCTAAAAAGACACCAGAGCCTGTTTTAGATATTGTAACTGCGCAAGGAACACAATTGAAGTTGTTGCCTGTTACAAATACCTTGGTATCTGGCTTGATGATTGTCTCACTATAAACTTCATGTCAATAACCTGCTTAAAAAGCTGAGGGTTAGGCTAGGGTTCTTTTTCAGAAACAAGTCCTGTTTCTCGCTTGAGGCCAGGAAAAGGCTAGTCACTGTGACCTTTTTACCTGTGCTGGACTATGGGGATCTGGTCTATATGAATGCACCTGCCCAGTTAGATGCTGCGTATCACAGTGCTCTGAGATTTGTGACAAACTGTAAAGCATTAACCCATCACTGCACCCTGTATGCAAGGGCTGGTTTGCTTTCAATAGCTGTACGGAGGCTCAGTCAACTGGTACATTTTTATATACAAAGCCATGTTAGGGAAACTTCCATCTTACATCTGCTCCCTGATCTCACGGAAAAGTGTAAGTGGCTACTGCCTGAGATCGAATGCTGTGGTTTTATTAAATGTGCCAACTGCTAGGACTGTCTTAGGGAAGACAGCTTTCAGATGCAGCTCCTCTGCAAATGAAATGGAAACTGAACAATCTGGTGCCACTAAATGTTTTTAAAGCTCGGTTGGATGCTACTCAATCGGAAGCTGTTGGTACCTGTTCATGTGGATAGTTTTGTAAATGATGCTGGATGATGTCCTTTTGTTGTTCTATTTATGTTTTTATGTTTCATGTGGAACTACTTGAACAGGTCTCCCTTGGAAAAGAGATCAATGATCTCAATGGGATTTATCTGTATAAATAAAGGTTTGAAATGAAATGAAAATGCTCTTTTGTTACATGCCTTATTCATGCTCCTGAAACGTATTGTAAGTTTGTTCCTCACGTTGTGAGTGATTTTTTGTTGTGCTTTTGTGAAACCTATTTTTGCTCGCCTCGTGAAGAGTGCCGATAACTTTTTTGAATATCCTTTTTGGCAAATAAAGTATATTACTTGTACTTTATCTCTGGCTCCCGGGTCGTGCATTTGAGTCCTTTTTTCCCTTGTGTATCCAAGTTCGTAACTTGGTCCTTGGAAGATGCTGCGAAAATAATCCCACCAGACTCCTTTGCCCCTCCAACAGAGGGATGTCCTTGTCCTTTTTCCTTTTCGTCATTTCAAGCGATAACAACTCTCGATCATCTCTCAAATGACGCCAAGATGCCCCCCTGGCGGAAACGCTGTCATCAGAAATATATCAATATATTCTTAAAGCACCGAATTAGGGATGCATACCGGTATCCGGTATTACCTGAAAAATTACCTTTTTTTTTTTTTTTAAAGTGAGTCCGTGGCCCGTGATGGCGGGTGTTATAAATTAGATTGCATAATTGTTTTTCTTCATATTTTATGTATATTGTAGTTTGTTCAATGCTATAAAGGTAAAAGTCCCACAAATGAACTGGGATTTGTTTTCTCTCACCAGCGAAGGCAAATGTTGATTTTAAAGATGAGATTTGTTTGTTTGTGCAATGCCGAGATCTCATGACCTTTATTCTATTATGTATTTGTTCTCTAGTCGAATCTCAGGTTTAACATTAATTATAACAGTCTGTTTGCATTGACCAGATGTGCTATTCACGCGGCACACCTGATGGCGGGTGTTATAAAATATATTCCATCATCGGTTTTCTTCATATTTTGTATGTATTTTTCATTGTTTGTTCAGAAGTCCCACAATAGAATTTAATATTCATTTGACATGTCAACTATATCCTAAAGCGCTTCATGAGAGTAATTGTGGGATGATACATTTTCAAAGTATCACGATATGTATCGGTTGAGTATCGGTATCGTTCAGTGGTATCGGTATCGGTATCATAAAAAAGTCAACGATATGCATCCCTACACTGAATGGTCTGAGACCTCTCATGTAGTTCACAGGAACAAGTTGGACAACAGTAGGAAGTTGCTCTAGAAAGATGTTGGAGAAGAGTAGGAAGAAGGTCGGGGAAAGTAGGAAGATGTATAAGAACAGTGGAAAGAAGTTGGAGAGAGAGAAGGAAGTTGTTAGAAAAGTTGTGCTTGCAATTTATTCTTTTTTCGTAAGTATAATAGCAACACCACCACAGGTCAAAACGAAGGTCATTGTTGTTTTGAGCGGGAAATTCGCTCTGGTATTGCTTGCAAAAACACCGACCTAAATGTTACCGTAACACATCCCGACCTCTACGGAAGAGCAAACAGGTTATTTCTTAGGAGGTCTGCAAGTTGAACCATTTCCAAATGAACACCAGCCCCAGCACTGACCTCGAATACAAGTCATGTGAGTGGAGAACGTGATTGAGACATTGTGGTTCATGTGACTCCAAATCTACCTAAAACACACATTTGTTATTACCATTGATGTGCTTACAGTATACCCGTAAACCACACCTTTTGTATTATCGTAGAACAACCGTATCTGTACCTCACTCACCTTCAACTCACTCCGTCTCTTCTTCAGCTGGTCACATTTGCGCAGCTTGCAGATCTGTTTTCCCGTCCTGCGGTTCAGGCAGTTCAGGCAGCTGCCGCAGTTCTCTCTGCGCAGGCAGGGAACGCACTCGCCACATTTCTTCCTCCTTCTCTTCTGGAGGTCAGCGCCATCGTCCAGCGAAGCATCGACAGGCGACAGAGAGAAGAGCCCCGCTTGCTGATGTTCAGTCTCAATATATTTGCTCAGAGGAGACGTCTTCTCTGAGGGTTTCCTGTAAAAGTGGAGAGATTGAGCCTCCTCCGCGTCCATGGAGCATTTATCAATGTCCTCAGGTGGCGGACTAGGCCCTACCCTCGGCCTGGGCATGGTGACTGTCCTCACTTTTCTCTTAATTAAAGATTAAAACGATCCAAATGTTAGTTGGTTTGGTCTTAAAAACAACATTTGGTAGGAAGATGACGAAAGGCTCAATCCCCTTTACTCTGTACGCTGCTGCCAAACAAAGTTAGCCTATTGTTCGTGTCTTCTAGTCCAAGCCCTCCAGGGACAGCTTCAATATTATCATTTTGATATCTTGGTCACCCCGGACAATCCTGGTTGTATGTTGCAGTGTGGGGTCCATCTTTTCCAGCTACCCTTTGGGATGGTTGGCGGTCCCCCACAGTCTGGGTGACCTGGCTGCGTCCTGGGGAGTCATGTTGGTGTCTGCACAGCCTGGGCCTTTTCTGGAAAGATAAAACAACATGTTTAGATGCCAAAAAAGTTAATATTCATATGAATTTTTGTGTAGGTTTCCAGTTGGGGCATTTTATTTGTCTTTGTTATGTCGATCAGGAATGTTTTGGTGCATCAGAATAACACATACACTTTGCTTGTGCATTTAAAGGGAATACGACATTTGATATTGCCACACATAAACGATCTGTAACATAATATGTCAATGTGTGTAGCTAACTTTTTCTTATGGACCCAGCTTAAGCTTAGTGGTAGTGACCTGAAGTCAAGTGAAGTCATAGTTTGTTTATAGCCTTAATATAACACTTGCTTTTTAACTTTTTACATGAATCACTCACTTTTATTGTGGCTCAACCTACTCTTAACGTAAGGTCAACATAGACATAAAATGTAAGCAAATGTGAAAACTCAAACACAATTCTCGAGATTCTTGTACATTTTTCAGATTGACCGAATATGATATTGTCAGATGTCACTTTACAACCATGTATGTATTTAAATAGTTGGTATAACTGTCTGTGCAGCATTTGATAATGTTCAGGATATTACTCCTTGCCTTGTACTTCAGTCTGATGGCCGTCTAGATACTGTCTGGTTTCCAAACAGCTGTCAGTGCTGTGCATGCAGTTGGCTCGGAGCCATGCAGGCCTACGTGAGCAGTTTGAGAAGATACTGTGTTTTAATGGAAGACCCCACATGGACGGGGGGCTCATGTCCCCCTGAATGAAAGAGGAGGGTGATAAGTTGATGCCAGGGAAAGTCCTCTTTGTCTTGTGGTCACACGTTCCAGTCAACCGTCAATAAAGTGAATTGTGCTGAGAAAGCTCCATGTGTCCTGGCTGCTGCTCTCACTGCCTGCACCCAGCATGTTCCTCTCAACAGCAATGAGGGTAAAAGCTGTACTTGGGCTACTTTAATTTATTTTGAAATTAACCTGTAGGCCTGGGAATTAATATTGATTTAAAATGTGATGCCTTGCAGCTTTGGCAGGAGCTTTCAAGGCGGCAAAACACCAAATTGGCTTTTATTGTATTATAATTAACTGTTGATAGTGTTTTTGGTTGACCTTCTATTCCAAGTAACATTTACATAATGAAATTAAACGTTAGCGAAGAGGATTATGAGAAAAATGAATTTGAGTTAGGATCACATGAAGACAGAATACTGAGTAAGAATGTTGATGTAAAACTAAGAATTTTGAGTTTTCATTCTTAGTTTTGAGATGAAGGGTTTATTTGAGTTTATTGTCAGAATTAAAATGCATTTCTCACATGTGGCTAATTAGCGTGGAAAGGAAAAATACTTATTCAAAGACAAGTAACTTCCCCAAAACTCTAGGATAAAGTAATTTAAAACAAATACTGAAATGTACCAACTAAAATAAATCATTTGAGCTTTTAGCTTGTTAGCAGTTTTGCTAGCTTGCACACGGCCTAGGCTTACACATTTAGTTTTAGCAGAATAGCAACAATTGTTTCCTCACCACAAAATCATTTTGCACAATTAAGTATAAATGATGGTACTAAACGTCTTAGTTCAGGACAAAAACCTTAAGTGAAGTTATAGTTTGACATATTTGCTGCAAAGTTGAAGCTAGTTCCACCGTGGCAGAGTAGCATGGATTCGGGTAAACATAGCCTACAGGTAAAGTTAGGAAAATGTCCACTAAACAAGTAGAAACCTCAAATAATAAAAAGGAAACAATGCCTTAAATGGCATAAATGTGAGACTTTAAATATGTTCCTGTTTCCTTCCATATATCAGCTCAGGTGTTTAACTGCAGACAGTGCCAAGACAGCACGCGCTCTGCCAGCTCCGTCCGCACGTGGTCTAATCAAAACGTCCAGCTCTGTAAATGAGCTTGTGCGCCTCTGTTGTGACTGTTACTGTAAACCCACGTGTTTTGACGTGGCCAGCCTAACCTCAGAGCAATCAGATAAAAGCTAACAGGCATCCATAGATTTAAATTAAGATAATGCACAGTATCTGCATCAGGATACACACACACACATTAGGCTGTGAGTAGGCTGATTGTTGTGAGGTGACAGAAACTGCACTTTACCCGGGTGCGAATACACAACATGTACATCCACGGGGCAGCCTGTGTTTCAGAGACCTGCAATCAGTGGTAGATTACGGCCCTTTGTGAAAGCATTCATTAATGTTTACGCAGCTGTATCATGTATGAATTGGAGCTAAATAATGCACCTTAGAAACTTTTGTTTCTCACATGTCTGCAAATGAACACATCAATGTGAGTTAACTTACTTTTGCATTGGATTAAAATGCATAATATAAACAATTTAAAGAGACAACGTACCACCCGTCGCGATGATTGAGTCCTCAAATGTTTCGATATTCCTCTGCAGCCTTCAAACGCGTTTGCAAAAATTAACAGAAAGGATTCAAAAAAGACATCAACAAACCAAAGCTTGCATTCAAAGATATAGCAACAACAACAACAACAACAAAAAAGAAGAAGCAAAACAACGTCAACGTGTGCAAAGAAGGGGAGAGGGGTAAAAGTTGTAGCCTAATGACATAACTGACTTAAAGCCACTGATACACAGAGAGAGAGGGGCTGTATATTTAGGAGGGGTTAAAGTGATCAGGAAATTATGGAGTGGAGTCCAGCCAGCTGGAGCAAGGAGATGTTTTTTTTTGGGGGGGGGGGGGGGGGCGTCATACACAGAGGGGGGATTTGGACCAGATGTTGTGACATCATGAGGGAGGGGTGAGGATACTTTAGGTTCCTGTCCTGCACACATTATGGGATGCTCTGTTCAGATGAAGGGCTGCAGTGACCCCGGCTGACAGAGCTCAGGTATCTCAGCTGCCCTTAGGAAAGTGAGGTCTGATCCACACCGTGCTCAGCTGCAGGAGAGCAGGTATGCAGGTCATAGGGGAAAGTAGGAAAGTGACAGCGACAAAAAAATACACTGAACGATTTTATAATTCTTTATCATCCATCACTCTTAATTTGGTAAACTAATCGATAAGAGGATTTGATGGATATACCCTTACATCTTCCCAAAGAAGCAAGCACCATTTTAAATCTGGCACTTAAAGGTGGGGTAGGTAAGTTTCAGAAACCTGCTCGAGATACACTTTTTGTTATATTCCATGGAATGCTCTTAACATCCCGATAGCAATGAATATCTTAAGTGCTTTGACAAAAAAATCCATACAAAAATGTCATCTGTAGAAGCTGTAATACTGTAAAAAGTACAACCAATCCGTTTAGCCGGCCCGGCTAAACGGATTGGATGGCCTACCTGCCTGTCAGCCTTCCATCGGGGCACAAACTTATCTCGTGCCCTCATTGGTCATGTGCGCGTTCGTGTGTGTTGGAGGAGGGGCTCTGTGAGGAAGTGGCAGATTTTCTCCGGTTGTGTATTTTCAAATTCTAGCGATCTCGAGCCGGTTTCTCAAATGTACCTTCCCCACCTTTAACGTTTCTTGTAACTAAATTATTCAGCATGAGATTACATAAATAAAAAAAAAAGTCTCATCGTTTTGAGATAATCTTGTCAATTCATAACAATATAGCAAACCTGTTTTCCAAAGTTAATGCATTGAAATTCTTTGGGTAAAAGCAGACAAAATAATCTGCCTTTCGAGTTTGCACTAGTGACCAATGCTCAGTCAGTCAGTGATCCACTTTGTTTTAAAAGGTATTTTTTAAAGTATGGTGGCAAATGTAATCAGATGCAGAAGCTCCAATGAGCCTTGCTGGTCCGGCAGTTTTCAGTAAATGAAGTCAAAGAGTGAGAACGAAGTATAAACAATGTGTGTGGCTTTACTCGTTAATGCTTGGACAACAATTCCATCCCACTGTAGTAAATCAGATATCTCAGACATTAGCCTTTTCGGGAAAATTGAAAAAATACACAATAAAATTGACATAAATCTAAAATGTTGTTTCAAACATTGAGAACTAAAACTAAGAAAAGCGATAGTTTCCAAAGCAATTCATGAAAGGCAACACATTATATAATTTCCCAGTATGAGCCACATTCAATAATAAGTGTTATCACCACTCAGTTATAACACATCAATCTTTATTTTTACACCATTTTAACACTCCATTGGAGGCTGTTAAACAAACACACAATCAAAATCCTGCAAACACAAAATGCAAAACCGTCAACATTTCTTCTGAGGTACCAGCTCGTTATTAAAATATGTTTGGGGTATCATTTGGACCAGAGTATTAAGCACCAAATTCACCGGATCTAAAACAGGGGTGTCAAACTCAAGGCCCGGGGGCCAAATCCGGCCCACGACTTCATTTTCTGTGGCCCCACAAGAGCTTGCAAAGAATATAATATGTTTATAATACGGTTACATGCCTATAGTATTTACAGAAGCACGTTGCCCATAAACTACATGTCCCACAATGCATCTCAAATTTGACTTTTTCCTCAGAATTGTTTTTAATGTTACTTTTTTTTCAAAATGTCAAAATGTTTTTTTCCCCATAATTTGGCTTTTCTTTTTAAATCATTTTGTGACATTGTCAATGAAGAGACTTCTGCTTCCAGACGTAGTTAATTATGAAGTTATTACCTTATCCGACAATAATCCAATGCAGAGGCAATAATGTAATAATACATTATTTTATATATATTAAATATTTATATATGTATTTTTATATAGTCTTAAAGTTACAACCGGCCCTTTGAGTGCAACCATAATGCGAATGTGGCCCGTGATGAAATTGAGTTTGACACCCCTGATCTAAACTATTTCTAACGGCCACATATCTCCATTTGTTGAGGACAAGAACTGATATTATCTTAATGTGGTTCAATACAAAAAATGTAGAGTTAAAGCTTTTCATTCAGGTTGTATGACAGTGAGACACACAAGACATTACTCTAGAAAGTAGCCATTTTGTTGTTTAATAAATAATAGAATAACACAGGTGTACCTGAAGATCTCCCAGAAATCGGCATGGTAACAAACAGCTCTCACAGTCTCACTTGCGTTAAAGGAGATGTGAGAACCGGCAGATGTGAAAGTGCGTGATGGGAGGACGGACAAAGACTTCATACTTCAGTGTTCTGACTCCAGTGCGGCAGACTCGTCATTACAGTAACGCAACAAACACAAAAGCGAACACAAAAGGAATCAGTCAAATGTAAAGGACAGGCCGATGAGGAATATTTCAACGTTTCATTGGTGGGTTGCAAACAAGTAACATAGAAACATATACAAAATAAGGAACACGTTTTTGGGTGAAATAAAGCAAGATCATGTGACTAGAAGTGTCCGAATGATTTATAGGAAGGAACTTACAGTATTCGCTGTTACAGCATATCCACCCAATCAAATACAACTAGTGTCTTGACTTAGTTTGACGTACTATAATGTGTCGTCAGACAACGGTCAGGTTTCCATTATTATGCATCAACATTTCCAAATGTCCTTAAAATCGGCGAATAAGGTATTTTCTTTGAATACATCGACTTGTTATGGTTCTTAATCCACAAACGGTTGGTCTGTGGAGATAAGCAGTAGGTGGGGCCAACTGCGCTGTCAGATGAGAGATATAACAGATGTGCAACAAAAGGACATAATTGGGCACCAGTGGAAACGCATTGGTAAACCGAATGTACAAATTAGATTTCTGTAATTTTATATAAATGTGTCTCTTCAGCAGTTTCATTAGACTTTAAAGTCAAATACTTTGTGTATTTCATGATTTATTTATACACAAACACACTGCTATTGATTAATCGTACAGAAAATACTAGTCTTCTGTCATACTATTAACCTCATGATTTCCCAATGTATGAAAGGGGTGGCTCTATTTTGATATTCTATTGGTCCAATATATCTTTTTTTGGAGTGTACACACATTTATCCCCAGGGACATCCATAAATACATGAAATCCTTTAATTTAAGGCCTTTTAAACCTGATACTTACAGCCATAACAGAACAGCATCAGATCGGGGGGGAGAGAGAGAGAGGAGGAGAGAGAGAGAGAGAGAGAGAGAGAGAGAGAGAGAGAGAGGAGGGGTGGGAAGAGAGAGACAGACGGAGAGAGAGAGACGGTGAGAGAGAGAGGAGGGGGGAAAAGAGAGAGAGAGAGAGAGAGAGAGGAGGGAAAAGAGAGACAGAGAGAAGGGGGAAAAGAGAGAGAGAGAGGAGGGGGGGGAAAAGAGAGACAGAGAGAGAGAGAGAGGGGGGGTGGAAGAGAGACAGACGGAAAGAGAGAGAGAGACGGAGAGGAGGGGGGAAAAGAGAGACAGAGAGAGGAGGGTGGGAATAAGAGACAGACTTAGATAGAGAGACTTTTATAGATATAATTTTTAAATATAGATAGAGGGTATTGTTTGTAAAATACATAAGATAGATATATTTTAAAATAGAATATAGATGATTTTTTTTGAAATATATACATACTATAAATATACTAAGGAGTGTTGAAAAGATAGCATAGAGAGAGAGAGAGAGAGAGAGAGAGAGAGAGACACCACTGTTTGTTTGTTAGAGTTTTAAATGTTTGAACTTGGAGAAGCCTGTATTAAAAACAAACGTCTCGTGTAACTGCCTGGGTTTGCTTTGGGCTCAGGATAAAAATGAACAGGGAAAGAAGCGGTAACGTAGAGAAGTATAAATTAGGATGATCGGGGTTCGATGGAAATGTTTATATCTCATGTTGACTCACTACTTAAAGCACTTTCACTTCAACAGACTTTGAGCAACGGTCCATCTTAGCTGCTACATGGAGCCTCCCATCTGTCAAATCCTGAAATGCATATACACAGGGAATGTACCAACTCCCCCATCACCCCCCCCCGCCAGTCTCCTGGTGGTTTGGTCCAGTAGTCACAGAGCAGCAGTCTTCATGTTCGCACCTGGAACTTGCCAGCCTTCGTCATGTATTTGATGCCTTTGAAAGGTTTGTACTTCTCACCGTACATGTCCAGTCGGTTCACCTTCAGCCCTGCAGGAGGATATCAATATAGATGTTTACATTTCTCAATACAAAATGATTTGCACTTACTGGACAAGTCTAGTTTGAATGTTTAAGGATGACGGGTGGCTCTTTTTGGATTTACCAGAGATATGCGATTTATTTTTTTAACAACGACAGAGATGTCTTTATTAGGTTTTTCCTCCACTGGGAAATATCACATGTTCTTGGAAATATATCAAAGTGAAACACCAGAGGGTTGTTCAGCACACATGACTGTTCTGAAGGCATTTTCAGAATCTTGGTAGAGAGGCGAAGTCCCTCCCTTTCCATGGGACCTTATTTCAGAAAAAGTATGCATTGAAGTCAATAGAGAGAAAGATTATCTCTCGATCCCGTTTGAATTGTGCCACGAATTACACATATGATGTTTCTCAATTTAAAAGATAATTTTGCAAGTCAAAAAAATGAAAATGTGAATTAACACTTTTTTTGTGTGAACCGCTCAATGAACTACATCTCCCGCCTCGCACCACACACCCAGACGGCCGTCACGTTGAAACATCTCACTCTTTTCTTTCAGAACGAGGCGGAAAGTATTAAAAGAGGTGAAAATCACTACAAGTCTGGGCACGTTGAGAGCTGTACATACAGACAAGGGGAGTTAGTCGGTTCCGTAAGAGCCAGCATGCGGGACCGGGACTCTGGGATGTGTAGTCTTTCTAGTCGCGTATTTTTAATAGTCTTATATTTCTACAGTTTTACGACAAACTGTGACTTTTTTGACGTGGAAATAATTTTTTACGATCGACAAACATCATGTGTGTCATTCGTGGCACAATTCAAACGGGATCGAAGGATACGTTTTCTCTCTCCATTGACTTCAATACATAATTCTTCTGAAATAAGGTCCCATGGAGCGGAAGTAGATGGGCGGGACTTCGCCACTCTATAGACTTTATTTTGGTTTCTGTGTTCCTACTATATTGAAAAACAAATGCATCAAATGTATATATAAATAGAGAATGCATGTTCAGGTTTAACAAGGCATGCATATGTTGAAGGTACACTCAAAATAGTTTCATTATTGCGCAATTGTGGCGGGATGCAACCTCTCTATATGCAGATGGGGTCGGATCCGGCTGCATATCACACCTTTGATTGCCTCTTAAACTCAGAAAACTATATACTAATTGCACTAAATGCATGCTTTTCCTATTGCTTTCCATGTTGTGAAATAATTTGTTTAGCAAAGGTTTGTTAGCAATATGGCTTTGCATATCCTAAAGTTTTTATGCAAATCACATAAGGTGAAAACAATGAATGAATAAAAGCAGTACTCATGAGTATCAGAACCTGCTCACAGAGTACTTTGAGGTCATGTGAGGTGTATTCATGCCTTTGGCCCCCTCTAGTGGCCACAGTGTCACGTGCTGACAGTCAGGTGGTTATCAGCTGATGTGGAGGAAGCTTCTCGTGTGGGGGGGGCTGAGGTTAAATGATCCTCATGTATGGTATTCAGTGTGTAATCACAATTCATTATTTGTATCATACACTGAACAAAAATATAAACGCAACACTTTTGTTTTTGCTCCCATTTTTCATGAGATGAACTCAAAGATCTAAAACATTTTCTATTTACACAAAATAACCATTTCTCTCAAATATTGTTCACAAATCTGAAAGAATCTGTGATAGTGAGCACTTCTCCTTTGCCGAGATAATCCATCCCACCTCACAGGCGTGGCATATCAAGATGCTGATTCGACAGCATGATTATTGCACAGGTGTGCCTTAGGCTGGCCACCATAAAAGGCCACTCTGAAACGTGCAGTTTTGCTTTATTGGGGGGGTCCGAAAACCAGTCAGTATCTGGTGTGAGGGGTAGGGTTAGGGTAATGTTGTGAATCGAGTGGCTTGTGTTCGTCGTCCATAACATACGCCTGCCCATACCATAACCCCACCACCACCATGGGCCACTCGATTCACAACAATACATGTATGTCTACGGTTTGTTGTTTTTATTTGATCATGTTTATACTTTACTCCACCTTATTAAACTAATGACTAACTAATATTCCAATAACTGGCCTTGAACACATCTAATGTGTTACTCCTCCCGTAGTAATCCAACTCTCTGAAATAACATGGATACTGGTTTCTAATCTCAATGATGAAAAATATTTCTGTGTGCCTGTGCGTGCGTGCGTGTGTGTGTGTGTGTGTGTACCTGAGATGGCCATCTGTTGGATCTTCAGCTGGATGTTGATGGAGGGGTTCTCGTCGGGTTTGGAGGCCCCGGCCTGCAGACTCATGGTGCCCTTCAGGCTGGGGAGCTTCTGTGGGTTGATCTTTCCAACATCCCACGTCAACATCTGGACGAGAATAAAGACAACATTCAAATGGCAGTATGAGAACACGACAACCTGGAGAAACTATGCATCAAATCAAATGGTTGCCTTTTTAGTCCTGGAGCGGTATTGTAAAACAGAATTTTTCGACAATTAGTATAAATGTGTCTGTGGATTGTGTATTTTTATTTATATTTGTATTTTTTGTATTCGGGATTGTGGGAAACGGTATTTCGATCTCTCTTGTCTGTACACACAAACTGAAAGATTGACAATAAAGTTGACTTTGACGATTGAGGAGCGGTCACATATTCTGACTTAATGACAGAGCTAGGGAGAAAGCATTCGTCACAGGCTTCTTGAGACGTCTGCCCCTTCCTGTTCATACACACGTTCCCTTCGTCCTTCCTTCAGGCGTATAAACACACACTCAGAAGCAGTTCCTCAGTACCTTGGTGACGGGGTCGAAGGTGTATGTTCCCTGGGAGGGGTTGAGGTTTGCGGTCAGGACGCCGCGGGGCAGCTGGCTGCTGACGAGCACCGCCTCCACCGACTTGCCCATGGTCTGCTTGGGGCCCAGAGTCAGGTCGAAGCGGCCCTGAGAGCTGCCCTCTCTGAAGCTGATGTTGTGCTTCACGTACACCGGGATGGCCACCAGGCTGGAGGAGACGAGGACAACAAACAACTGCAATCACACTCCGGTCATATGTGTCGTTTACATTTTGTGATATTCTAATATTGGAGCAACTACTACTAAAAAGCAAGGACTATAATTATGCTGAAGGGTGTGAAAATCACTGACTTCTGGGAGCTGACGTGGTACGAGAGCAGCCGGAAGTTTCCATCGGGGGGGATGAAGGAGAGGATGCGCTCAGCTTCCCAACGCTTGAACCGAACACACGGGTGAAAGCTGACGTCGTCCAGCAGCCGAGGATTCTGGGAGAGGGCACGGTGGTTAAGGGGTAGGTAAGATAATATGTGCATACTGCAAACATCATCCCATTGCTTTTGCATCTAACAGTGCTTTGTAAATGTGGACGTATTGTGCGACATCAAATCATTTAGATGACATTTAGAGCAAAACATAATTGTAATAAACTGATATTAAACTAAAACAAATCAGCTGAGTCTTGAGAGAACGTATTGTGGTCATCCCAGCAATACATGTCATAGTCTCTGGATTTAAACTGTAGTAACATGTGTATTTATCAAATGTAAATCATGCGTCTGATTGTGAGTTTGTAAATGTGTTTATACAAAGACTCTGATGATAAGAGGACACTCACCATGAATGACAGCGTGAGGTCGGGCATGCCTGTCAGTTTCACACAGGCATCGATAACTCCCTGAATTTCTGCTGTAATGGTGGAGCCTGAGGAGGAGGGTGGAAGTCAATGTGAGAAATAAACACGCGGCAAAGTATTGCATATCCTGACGCGTTTGTTCAGAGCCGTACCTGATTTATCGATGATAGCATCGATCTCCTCCACCACGTCAAAGTAGGCCTCGTTGTTGGTGTATTTGACTCCGGTGCGTCGCCATGGCACCACCGACAGCTGGCCTGTGGGGAGCTGCTCTCCGACGTTAGTGCTGCCTGAAAAACACACGTTCACCAAAGGTAACAAAAAACAAGCACATCACACAGAATAACATCTGCGCTAATACAGACTTTTGGATGGTCGTGATTCCACCCGTCTGTGATCAGCACGATGAAGAGATAATACAAGCTACTGGTTTGTGTAGCAGGCTGATAACGTTCATTCAATCTGCTGATAAGTCAAACCACGTGGTCACGTAGACATTGTCAGATTACAAATAAAGCAAAACCGATGAAAATAAGTTTACGACTCTGTTTTGGAAAAGCTTTTCTGAATCTGAAATGCAGCCATGCAACGGGTTGTACCTGTGATGGTGTTGACCATGGTGCGGAGGATGGTGGGGGGCTTGATGAGCTCTTTGAGGATGTTGGACTCTGTGGCCAGCGGGAAGCCGTTATCCAGCATCTCCTCCAGGAGTTCATACACCACGACCACGTTGTCCTTAATCGCAGCCTCTGTACACACTCCAAAATAATCCTGAGGACAAAAAAAAGTATTTTGGATTAGACTTACATTCAACTCTATTTTCATTGCAGAGTAAAACTACTACTGGGCATGAAAGTCAGATATATGTCATCTAAACTAAACAGCTACTGGAATATGAACGGGAACCTGGAAGGTGTCGACGACTCTGTGCAGGAACTCGATGACGAACAGCGGCGGCACCTCGCTCTGGATGACGGCCACAAAGTAGATCCGATGCCTGAGCACACTGATCAGGTAGTGGTGCGGCGTGGGGATCACCGGAGGGACGTTCTCCGGCTCGGTGGCTCGTTCCTGGGCCTCGAAGAAGTAGTCGCACACGGAGCGGCTGACCACGCTCTTCCAGTGCTTCTCCAGGAAAATGTCCCCCGAGGAGTTGATGAGGAACAGGCTGTGGATCATTCTGGCTGGAGGCTGACACAAAGAGAAAACTCAAACACTTCAAATGAGATGAGGAAGTTTAATACTTTGTAAGAAAGTGCTTTTAGGTTTAATTGTGGTTATTTGGATGCTGAGCTTAAATAATGACAAAGAACCAGTAGGGCTGCTCGATTATGGCAAAAATCATAATCTCGATTATTTGGGTCAATAATTGATATCACGATTATTAAAAATACCCATTTACTTTGAAAACATCCATTTATTGAAAAAAAAGATGAGCAGTATGTTTTTAACAGTTGATTACCCTGAACTTTAAGTTTAATTCAACTGAAAAACCAGTAAAATAATGTTTTGTTTTTTTAAATTATGTTGTTTTCATAATCGTTGCAAGCCAAAATCGTAATTGCGATTAAAATACGATTAATTGAGAAAGCTCTAAGAACCACTTGAATGTTTAGTATATATTTAAGGTCAATAAAATGTTTTAAACAATACGTACATTCTGTCAATTTGATAAACATAATCACCAAAATAAACAAAAGGTCAAAACTACTAACAAATAACCATCGCAAAGAAGTATTGCTAATCACGTTTGATGTATTTCTTTATCAAATCAGACACTTTGATCAATCATTGCCGAAAATATACAGGTTTGACTTTTAATATAAACACGTTGAATGAAACTGAAGCAGTTCAAAGACCTATCATCAATGTGATGAAAGGATAACACTGCTGTATACAGAGCAATACATCAATCAATACAAAGTACACTTGTTATTTACATATCATCAAATGATTTATATGTAGGTACATTTTCATAATAAGCTTTCAAAGTTTCAAACAACAACATTTAACCCGTTTAAAGTTTAACGACAACAAAATCGAATGAATGAAACAGTGGAAACAGAGTCCATGCCCTTCCTCCTCTCACATGACACATTTCTTGGGGGATGAAAGCAGGTTTTACCCTCTGGATGACAGACAATGGGCAGATGTGGACGTTTATTATATAGTTAGATATTAGATATGTACATAACAGTTTTATAGATACATAAATGAAGTCTGCATTCGACACTACATATAAATTATATAGCTAATCGATTAAAAAGACATACTTTATATTTCAACAGTATCAATAAGTTAAACTAACAGGGTGTGCACGCTCATGCACAGCAACATGTGGATGACCGCTTCCTGTGAACCTTTACACATGTCTCTTACGGTTGTGGATCAATTTTAAGCTATTAATTTAGAGGAGTTTACTAAAAACTACACAGTATGAACTATGTTAAAGAAATATTCTTCAACTGCTGTGTGATTGCTCTAAGTACTTTTTATTTTTTAAATGGCACAGATATAGTTTGAATAAGGATCTAACTTTGACATTTCTCAACATGGTTCAACAAATATATATCACACTTAGGCTGTGTCTTTTAAATGTCTCCTTACAAAATCTATTTTTTAAACTACATGTGTGCTTAATATTTGATATTCAACTTGTTATTAGTTCCTACTCAATATTTGATTTGGCTTCTTGTAGTTTCTGAGATATAGCAATATTTTCTTTGGCACCAGCAGAACTTCTATTTTTATCATTGAATACAATTCTAGAAAAAACACTAGTCATAAAGACTAAATCATATATAATAATAATAATAATAATAATAATAATAATAATAATAAGTCACTTTATAGCTAAACAATAAAACCGATTAAGGACTTGTCTTCACATTTGAGTTCGGAGGACATTTAACGTTACACAAACGGAAATTACAAATACTAGTAAACGGTTAAAAAACGGTTGCTTTACTTAACTTAATTAAAGTGTCTCTGAAATATGACACCGGAATATTCATTAAATATGCTGCAACGTATTGAGTTCGCACCCGATATAACTTGGCGCTACAAAAACCTGAACACATTTTTTTACTTTTACACGTAATTAAATCTGCAATTAAACATTATGAGTTAACATTAAACTGAGCACCTAGCTAGCTATCTTTATAGCAGTTGGAGGCCTCCACACAAGATGCTACATCTGACCCTCCTCCTGCCTCAGTCTCATGACAGAGGAAAAGCCCCGTCACCAGGTAAAATAGATGAAAATACATGGGAAAACCGATGCTGTCCTCACTGAAAAATCACCACTTGTCACTCGAGTGATTCAATATTTTAAGAGGACTTACCGAGGACGATTTTGTACGTTTTCGTCTCGCCTTGCAACCCTTTTTCCCCAATGAAAGATTAAGCAGACGTCGTTGCTTCCCGTTAGGTGGAGCTGCTCTCGTTGGGAGGACTGGTAGAGAGAGTGCAGGGAACCAATCAGAATGCCTGGAGAGTTTGAAATCCCGCCTACCAAGTAGAATCATTGGTCTAAAATACGGAAGCTGGTGACTCGTGACTTGGACGATGGAGGGAGGGCGACGGTAAACACCAGTAAAGCTGCACGCTGATTGGCTCTGAGATGTAGCTGGTCTGACATTTTGTTTCCAGTATCAGATTTCATCTTGTGAAGTTTCTTCCCATCAAACAAATAGACACAGGTACTGAAGAGTACCCTGCTATTAAAGCTTATGTCTTTGATTTATTCCAAACTGTAAATAAAACATGTACTCTCTGAAATTACGTGTTTTTTCTAGATTTTCTGTTTCTTTTTCAGTGTTCTTACAAATCTGTAGCCTATCTATTATTGACTTGGTAGATACAATTAACATATAATCACATTAGTATTTAAAAAAAAATATTAGATCCAAAAAATTGTAATGGATTCCAGACAATTCTGCTGTATATTTAAAATGTAATTAAGTATGAATGAACATTTTCTTTAAGAGGCAGCAAAAGATCAATAATTTAAGCCCTGTTTGATTGTTTAAAAAATATTCAAAGATTTTACAGATTCATTAAAACTAGGTGCAAAATTAATAAAGTCTCCTCGTCTGCAGTCCCTCCTTTTTTCCATGTTTGGTTCACACCCTTAAAGCAAAGTTTCCACACACATGCAAACACTCCACCTCCAGTGTCAATAAGTGAACATTTCCTCACAGTAAATGTTGAGAGAGCACAGACATCAGAACAAAAATGAGAACAGAGGAATTTACATCTTCTTATTATAGACACATGCATTTCCAAACATGTGGTCTACCTATGCTGTCAAATGTATTATCTCTTCGATTTACACACCGCATCTATTGCACGTCTGTCCGTCCTGGGAGAGGGATCCCTCCTCTGTTGCTCTCCCTGAGGTTTCTCCCATGTCCCCTTTAAACTGTGGGTTTTCTTCGGAAGTGTTTCCTTGTACGATGTGAAGGCCTAAGGACAGAGGGTCTAAGGACAGAGGGTGTCGTATTGTCATGCTGATATTCTGTACACACTGTGAAGACCACTGAGACAAATGTAACATGTGTGATATTGGGCTACATAAATAAACATTGATTGATTTACCTTAACCTGGTTCCCAATCCTGGGGTCCCGAACTCCCACTAGGGGTCGCCAAAGCTTTATAATGGGTCTGTATTTTATTTTACCCAAACTTCCTGCGGTTAATGTGTTCACTCTTTGGTTGAATTGTACAGTGTATAAATTGTTCTGTACTGTTGTTATTTAATTTGATGGAAAAATAAATATCCTTAAAACATGTCGCCAGGTCAGTTGAGTCAATAATAAAAAAGCGGTCCATCAGGGTAAAAGGTTGGAAACCACAGCCTCGAAAGGTCAAAAATGTCTTCCTCCTAAAACTGACCATATGTACTGAATGTTTAATCATTTCCATAATTTCAGAGCCTTTTTTTGCCAGTTGGTTTACCTTTACCTTTTGATGTTATATTATTTTTTAAGTGGAAAAAAACCACCCAAAACTATAATTCTTTGATGTAGACGAAGTGCTAGGATGACGTCAAAGATAAGTGTGTAGTGGAAACAAGGGAGGCATTTATCCTGATATCAAAAAGCACATTGGGTTCGAGATGTATTTTACCCTCTAATGGCTGTTGGATCAAAGATGTGGATAGATTTGTTAGAGGGAATAAAAAATAAATTAAAAAAAGTGAAGACTCTTAGAGTGTCTGTATTTTATTGACTTATTATAGGAGTAGCATTTCCAGCATTTGTGTTAGCATTAATATATCTGAATACTGAAAAATAAGAAGCCAAATGTCCCTAGTGAGGCACAAGGGCTAAACATAAAGCATCTATGTACTGATACTATTTTATTGGTTGAATTGACTAAGATGGAATTGTAAAAATCTCAACGAAAAACATGAATGGCTCAACATAATTTATTTTCATTTTATGTTAAAATGTACAGAGTTCTTTGAAAGTACTTGCTAAGAAAGAAAAAAAACAGAATAAATGGAAATACATACAGGGAGAGAGAAGAGAGTGGAGGCCGCCTTCACTGCTGTCTCTCCTCTCTTTATTTTGCGCTCTCTGTTAGCATACAACGCAACATGTACAATTACAAAGGATACAAAAAGGGAAGCGATATAAACAGACAGAAATATACTGAGCTCCTTTTTACATGCCTCTTAAATGTAAGGAAGTCATCCTATACACACACAAGTAAAAAAAGAAAAGAATGCCAAGTGACCTTTAGATATTTGTAGTCCTTTTGTTTAAAATAGCATTAATATACTACACAAAGATAGAAAACTCTAGAGATGAGATGGAATGGAGAGGTTAAAGGCATCTTAAAGTCACTAAAAGTGAGTGGTAATTTTTTTTTAATTTTGAATTTCTTAGTAATCATTACCCAAGAGGCGAGCTAAAAAATATGTATTGTTTTTTTTTCCTGAAACAGAAGTGAAAAAAATGACAGTACCAATATCAATGTCAGAGTTTCCTTTTTATATTATAGAAAAAACATTTTCTCTACAATAGGTTTTTCTAAAGTCAAAAAGAGTCAGCTCGTGTCATAAAAGAAAGCTGCCCAGTCTGATCAAATTCAGAAACGAAAAGAAACACAAAAATAAAGTAGAGAACAATACACACAAATAAAGTATGCAATGCCAGGTCTGTAAGAAAAAATGAAAATCTCCTCTTTTGACTTTGAATACTGGTACATGGAGTCAACCAACAGAACCTCGAACTCTTCCTCCGACCCTGCTTTATACGAGCGTGCCTCTGAGCGAGGGCCAATCCGCGCACTAGATCAGGCTTTAGGCACCTTTTATAAAGGCCGACTGTCCCGCCATACGTCTAGCTAATGGGAGTGCAGACTTATGCAGCAAAGAAATACGAAAAATATACAGTTTTAACAGAATACACCATTCAAAAGCAGACCTCTCTGGGTCGCATACACTTTCGGCTGACCGACTTTCATTAAAGCAGTTCAATGGAAATCCCACCGTTTGTTCTGTAAACTGCTAAAAAAGGCTGACATATTATGCCGTCTGTCAGTGGAGTGTGAACAAGAACAGCTGAATGTTTTACTTTCCTGAGCTAGCTACCAATTAGCACTAGCCAGTGTGTGTATGTGTGTGTGTGTGTGTGCTGGATATTGGGAAGTACCAGAATATTTACATCTAAGAGTGGCGGCAAACTGGAAAATAATGCTACTTGTTTCATTCGACAGACAGTAACGTCTGTGTCTTTGCTGTTGTTGTTTTTTTGGTAGAACAAGATGGATCCGGGAAGACTCTGGGAGCAGCTCGACACCACGCACACCCGGAGGCCCCGCTCTGATGCTTCTTCTCGACCCGGGTGAAAAGCCGCCCAGGAGAGACGTGTCGGGGCTTTCTGAGAGCGAGAGGGTGTGTATCACCTTTTCAGAATGCCACACATATAAAGACCAAAGCATATAAGAGGTCGGACTGCACACAAGTATTTAAAAAAAAAACAACGAAAACAACGACAACGAAAATAAGATTCAACAATATGTTTAACAAAACAAACGATTTGCCCCGAATGTCTCTTTTTTTTCCAAGGTAAGGCTTCCTATATCAATTAAAAGATCGTGTGCATGGTTGAATATATTCAGTAAACCACTGTTTTTCATTCGCCGTCTGAAGAGGCGAGGTTCTCCTGTATTGTCTTTCTCCGTGTTACCTCCTGTCCCCCCGCTGTCCCGGGCCTGTGTTAAGATCACATGACGAAGGAGTGTGTGGGCCTGCAGCAGAAGGTCCATGTTCACACGACCCGCTAAACCGGGAGCCCCAGCCACTTGCTTGCTAGGAGGGGAAGGGGAGCCCAAATGAAAATGGACAAAATGACAACGTGGAAAAACAGGAAACCCATAGACCCTCTGTGTCTCCGTCACTTCCGCCCCCCCGGCGCCTGCCGCAGCCCCGGAGAGGGTGACAGGAGAAATGTGCACATTTAGAGTTCAGCGAGTATCATTTTTCCCTCGTCTCTGCTGCTCATCTGCTCATGTACGGCGACTGTTTGGGCACACCGGCATAGCTGTGATGGGTGGGGCCTGTGTACATCATGTTGCCGTGGTGATTGGGCTGCATGGGCTGCTGGGGGTATCCCTGCCCACCCATCATGCCCATCTGCATCTGCATGGGGTACTGCGCCGGCTGGTTCATGTAAGGGGGGTTGCCGTGGTAGCCGCTGTTCATCATGGGCTGGGGCATCCGGTACCCGGCCGACATGGCGTTCAGCGGCATGTTCATGGAGTTGTAGGGCGCCGGCGTGGGCATGAGGTTGGGCATCATGCCGCGCTGAACAGCCAGGGTGCGGGGGCCACCCTGCATGGCCACGGCCCCCGAGCTGCGGCCATACAGCTGCTGCTGGTGCGGGGCGGGGGCTAGCTGCTGCGTGGCTTTGGAACGGATGGAGATGTGGCCCTTGACCGTCGCCATCTGGCCCTGAAGCCGCTGCGTGTGAGGCGGGGGCCCCAGACCCAGGTTGGCACTGGGCATGTTGCACTGAAGCTGTAGCGAGCCCAGGTTCATGGAGCCGGAGCTGAGGTTGGGGGGGGGCGTCATGGTGGGCTGGCCCTGAGAGAGCGGGGCGTGGGGGGACGGGGCCAGCCCGGGGTTGGAGAGGGACACGCTGGTGGCGTAGGAGGTGACGGAGGCCGAATGAGAGTAGGGCATGGCGTGGGGGTCCATGATGGTGTTGGTGAGCTGTTGGAGTTTGGCCAGGCTGAAGGTAGCGGAGGGCTGAGGGTAGCCCCCCGTGCCAAAGTCCTGCCCCATGCGCTCATACAGGGTGCGGCCCCCCCCTCCACCGCCACTCTCAGGGATCTCCATGATCATGGGGGTGGAGGAAAAGCCATTACCCATGCTGCACTGGGACAGGGCCTGCTGCTGCTGCTGCTGCTGTTGTTGCTGCTGCTGCTGCTGCTGCTGCTGTTGTTGTTGTTGTTGCTGCTGTTGCTGTTGGTGTTGTTGCTGTTGCTGCTGCTGTTGTTGTTGTTGTTGCTGTTGTTGTTGTTGCTGCTGCTGTTGTTGCTGCTGCTGCTGCTGCTGTTGTGGTGTAGGAGCGGACGGTGAGGGGTTGGAGGCTTGTTGCTGCTGAGCAACCTTCTTCTGGGACTGCTGCTGCTGCTGGTGGTTGGTGCTGGGGGGCCGCTCGATCACACAGCTCTGCGGAGACTTGATGCCGCAGTTGGGGGTGATGGACGGTGGAGGAGGAGGCGGGGGCTGGGGCACAGCGCCGCCCACATTACCGGCTCCAGGTCCAGTGTTGGGCCCCGTTTGCTGGATGAGGCTGCAGCTGCCCATCCCATGTTGGGACCCTCCGCTTCCTGTGGAGGAGGTAAGGCTGGGGGCGGGGGCAAAGGAGCAGTTGTTGGACTGCGAGGAGGACGGGTTCGCCGAGTTTGAAGAAGACGAGGCTGACGATGAGGAGGCTGAGGAAGCTCCCGCCATTGCGGCCGACATCCCCCCTCCGTTCCCCGTCCCGCCCATGGTGGAGTCGTAGCTGCTGGGGTTGTCGTAGTTCTCCGTGGTGCTCTCGATGCTGCCCAGGTCGCTGAAGCCGCTGTCCACCACCTGCTGGGAGTGGTCCGACACCGAGGGCACGTCCATCATCGGTGAAGTCTCCATGTTCTGCTGGGAGGGGGCCGACAGAGAGCTGGGATGCTCCGGTGTGATCTGGGTGTACCCTGCTCCCGTGGGTCCGGGGGTCCCTCCCCTCGGCCCCGCGGGAGTGGTGTCCATGATCCCGGAGGTTAACCCCGGGCTGTTCACAGAGCGCACGGACTGACTGGGCAGCGGCGTGGCGCTGGGGTTAGGGAGGGGGCTGCTGTGCTGGGACGCCCCGCAGTCCTCCACCAACGCCAGGGACTCTTCCTCCACGTCCCCCGCGTGGCTGTAGCTCTGCAGGGTCCGGCAGGCGGCGAGGGTCTCCTCACAGTCCTGGTAGGCCCCGTGGTGCGGCTGCGGCTCCGTCTCCTCGTCCTGCGCCTCCCCCTGGGTCAGGGACTGCACGGCCTGCATGGTCTCCAGGTCCAGCTCGTTGGAGTGGTGGTGGGGGTGGTGTTGCTGGTGGTGGCCCAGCTCCTCCTTGAAGTCGGAGTGCTGGTGGGGGTGAGAGGAGTGCGGGTGGGGGTGTTGGGGCTCCATCAGCAGCGTGACCTCTTTGTCCTCCTGGTGCAGCGGCTGCAGCTCCATGGGCTCGGGAGGAGCAGACATGGCGGTGACGGTCTCCACGGCCGCGGCCGCCGCTGCCGACTCCTCCTGCTCCCGGCGCCGCCGCTCCTCCTGCTGCGGGTCGGCTGACGAGGGCCGAGTCTTGACCTCCTGCCCTTCCTCCTCAGCCTCCTCCTCCTCCTCCTCTTCCTCCTCCTCCTGCTTGCTGACATAGTCGCGGGCCACGCTGTTCTCCATGTCCAAAAAAGCCTCTCCGCCCTGGGGTTCTTCTTTGACCGGAGGGGAGCTGGCACGGGAGGCCGGCTCTTCCTCCTCGTCTTCGTCCTCATCCTCGTCTTCAGAGTCCTGGCTTTTCCTCTTCTTGCTGCCGTTGCTCTTGTCCTCCAGGTGTCCGTCACCTTCGTCGTCTGCGTCGTGATCCTCGCTGCGTCTGCTTCCCGAACCCGGTGTGACCGCGGCTCGCCTGCTGACGCCGCCGCTCCCCGTGCTCCTGCATTCCTCTTCCTCCCTCTCCTCATCATCGTCCTCCTCCTCCCTGTCGCCCATGTCCGTGTCCTGAGGCTGGGACGGTGGGGCCCGGGGCCCTGAGGAGGAGGAAGACGGGGACAGCAAGGGGCGGGACGGAGGACAGCTGGGTTTGTCTTCCTCCCAGGTTTGTTCAGTCTCCTCTTCCTCTTCCTCCTCCTCCTCTGGCTCGGAGGTGGGGGTCGGTTTGGGGGCGGGCTGTGGAGGCTGGCTGCGGATCTTAGGCGGTCTTCCTCTCTTCCTGGGCACTTTCTGCTCCACAGGCTTAGGCAGATAGTCGTCTTCGTCGTCCGAGTCTTTCTGTTTGCTGTCGCTGTTGGCTCTGCGCTGCTTGTTGCGGTCGTCTGTCTGCTGCAGGCGGGGCTCCTTCTCCAGACCCTGCAGCCTTTGTGTCTCCTTCTCCTGCCTCTCCGCCTCCTCCTGGGCCCGCTGCAGGTACCAGCTTCGGGGCTTGCGGCCAGGCTTCATTTTGATTTTGGGGGGTGGGGGATCCCCGCTTTGGGCCAGTCCTTCTCCAGCTGCGGGGGGTTTTTCAGGTCCTTGATTCGTCCACTGCAGGGGTTTGCGGCTCTTTCCCTTGGGCCAGCCTTTCTTCTTCTTCACTGGGACCTCGGGGTTAGCCGACAGCGCCTCGGATGGAGCCGCCTGCAGAGCAGCCACGGGCTTCAGCACAGGCGTGAGCTCTGAGAGAGACGAGGAGAGAAGGCGGTTAGATAACGCTGCACAGAAACCAACAAAGATTTTCAACATCTTTTATCTCCGAGAACAATTAAAGGTTCGGTCAATAAAAAAGTAAAAACTGAATTTCTTAAATTGTCCATAAGAAGCAGAACATATCCATGTGAGAGGCTGCTTCTTCTGCCAGTACTAAACACTTCATTATCAATATGTATAGTCATTATTTAGCGACCCGTCATTGCAGCTCACCATCTTCCTCTGAGTCTGAGAGGTGGGGGTGTCGGCCCCTCTTGGGCGCGGGGTCCGAGAGCCTCAGCGTGGAGCGGCTGGGGGGGTATCGGTGCAGTGGGTGTCCCAGCGGCGTCTCCTCCTCCAGTCGGGGCATCGGCCTCTCTGAGTCGGAGTCTACGAAGGGCTCGTCCAGCACCTCCGTGGTCTCAGAGATGGTCTCCGTCACCACGCTGCTGTGAGGGTGGCTGCGCTGCCGAAAACGACGCTTTCTCAGTGGCTTCTGGGTAAAAACAGGGCGGGGTATTAGGTGGGTTTCGCAAAAGACAGTAGACACACATTTAGGTGTTGACTTTGTGCAATGCTTCAGTGGGTTTCTCCTAAGTTCACCAACATTAGATAACGCCTCATAAGATTGATCTGGTGCTACTGGAGTGGAGATGTCGGACTCAGTTTCATATCTTGATTCTGAAGGTTCTGACAGCGGGCTTTGTTCTGAGCCTGAGTTACAGAAGATTCTTGTTTTAAGCCTGTCGACAGCATTTTCAGATTTAGTACGATGTGTGGAAATGTATGCAATGAGCACATGGTTACATGTATTAGTTCAAATGTTAATAATAAAACCCGACTCGCTCTCCAGACTTAGAGGACACTGGCTAAAAGATGATTGTAGTTAATACATGGATTTAAATACTAAATGTTTGAACCCTGGGTATAACACAATGCAAACATCTTCATTCCCAGATGTGAATAGTTACGGTCAGTTTCTCACCTTGCATTTGAGCGACATGGTGGGCTTGGTGAGTGTGGGGGGGGAGCATGCCCTCCGCTCATCATCCTCCTCATCTTCATCCTCCTCATCGTCGTCTTCCTCATCATCCTCTTCTTCTTCACTGCTTTCAGTGAAGCTGTTCTTCCTGACGGCCCCCAGAGGCAGCGGCCCCTCAGGTCCGTCTATTAGTCTGGGCTTGGGGCCCCTCTTTTTCCTGGGGGGCCGCCCTCTGCGCGTGGGGGTTATCGAGGGGTGCCGGGCCATGTCCAGCGAGTGAAAGGTGGTGGACTCTTGTCTGTCCAGGGAGAAAAGGGAGGGGGGGCTGCTGGCAGAGCCGGGGTGTTTCCCTCCCTCGGTCCTTTCCTCGTCTTCCTCATCGTCTTCGTCCTCCACCGGGCGGATCTTAGGAGGCCGTCCCGCCCGCGGGCTGTCCTTCACCTTCCCCCAGGGCCAGTTTTTTGGCGGGCGACCCCGCGGTCTGCGCTCTCCGTTTGTCGGGGGAGTCGGGCGTAGCTGCTCTGGTGCAGGGGGCGGACAGCGGGGGGGAGGAGAGGGAGGAGAGGGGGGAGAGCTTTGACTGATGGGAAACCCCGGGAAGCCTTTTCTTTCCTCTTCCTCTTCCTCCTCCTCCTCTTCCTCCTCCTCGTCCTCCTCGTCGTCGTCGTCGTCGTCGTCTTCGTCCTCCTCCATCCTCTTCTTCGCTTGGCGCATGTGCCAGGACACCGGAGGGACCTTGTGACTTGGTTTGATCTAAAATAAAGATACAGTAAAAACTCAAATCAATAATAATATACAACCATTTTGACATAATTCTAAGACTGTTTACACAACTGAAAATGAAATACACGACCAACTGAAGAGCATTTCTTGTTACATGTTTATGAAATTGAGTTACAATACCAAGGTCATGTGACTGAGGATTCAGCACCATCATCACTATCAGTCAAAACATTTAAATTACTCGAATTGTGTCCTTTCTACACATTTACCTCCTTGCTTTTGTCCTCCTCTGGCTCTTCATCCTCCTCCTCGTCATCCTCCTCGTCTCCGTCAGACACCACCGTGTTGGTGACGATGACGGGGGTCCAGCGGAGACACTCGGGGTCGACGTCCATCTGCCGCGGCCGGGCCTTCAGGCGGGTCATGTGGTTCGAGACCAGCTTCTCCCGCCGCACCAGGACCAGCCTGAGCACACAGCAGGAAGGAACACCAGCGTTAAAACTAGATATCGTGTTTGTGAAAAGAGTAAAGAAATAAAAGAATACGGCTGTGTGTCAGATTATCGTGTACGTGTAAGCTTGCAATGCCCATACAGCTGCCCATATTTAGAGGTTGGAATAAGATTGGTCTATCTTTGCTTACATTAAAAGGCGTGTCAGTGTTTTTTTAATCAGTTCAAACTCGACGCCTTTTGACTGCTGCCAACATTTGATTGAACATTAGCATCTCTGCCTCAAACAGACCCTCCTCTTGTTTTCCACGGCACTATGTTCAGTTATATTATATTCTCACGGAGGAGAAACAATGAAGACATTTTAAAAGTAAGCTCACTTAAATGTTTTAATCACAATGTGCACCGAATTCAAACTTTTAACCCCAGAACACGACACTATAAATAAACCCAAAGGAGTGCATTCTGAACCCAGATGTGTGTCGCCTTGTGCTGTTCCACATTCCACACGAACATGGATCCTGATTTCAATAAACACGTGGAAGTTTAACATTTATCAGACAATAACCGCAGTGATATGTTCCTGCACGGTATATCATCGGTTGTCTACTTAAACTCTACAACAGGGGTGTCCAAACTACGGCCCGGGGGCCAAATGCGGCCCACTTTGAATCGGCCCTCAGCAAATTCTAAAAGTACAATGGAGTACGGCCCACAAATGAAACTTGTGCTTGTCTTATATTGTACTTCTTAACTATAAATGTAAACATATATTACACCCAGAGGTTGCGTTCGACTTCTTCGCTGCCCGTCATTTTGACGGACAGGATCGTAAAACTGCCGTCAATATCCAGAATTACCCGTCGGCCTTTACACAACTCTGACGAGGGGGGGGGGGGGAGAAGCATGCTCGTGAACTGTCAACGGGGGGGGGGGGACAGTTCACATGCGCCGTGTTATGCATGGTTTGTTCTAATCCGTCAAAATGACGGACTGCTTTCAGATTTGTCCGTTATTGTTAAAAAAATCTGTCATCGACGGAAAATATTCGCGAAAATATACGCGACCTCTGGTTACACCGTAGTATTCATGTGTTAAAATGACCACTTTTCAAATAAATTCAGTCAATTAAAGAAGGAAACATTTTCTTACATATCTAAGTTGATAAGAAAAAAGCCCAATGACTTATTTCCATAACGAGCTTGAAATACACCCTTCCTATTTCTCCTTATTATAATCAATCTTCTGTTTTAAGGGATGAGCTGCCAACACTCACGAGCATCATGTACCTACCTTTGATTGATTTTGCTAACTTATAACTGAACCTAAGAGGCACTGAACCTCTCCTCTCGTGAGCGGCCCAGCCCTTCGTATATTTTTCTGTATGTGGCCCTCGGTGTAAGAAGTTTGAACACCCTGCGCTAGAATAACGGTAGTGCAGGTACCTGTCCCCTCGCTGCTCCAGCATGCTGAGGCTGTGCAGCGTGGTGGTGATGTCCTGCGGGCAGATCCCCGTCAGCTTGCTGATCTGCCGGATGGTGATCTGCCGGTCGCGGACCTCGTGGAGACACTCCAGCACCACGCTGCGCCAGTACGCCATGTAGGACAGCCGGCCCAGGTCCGACAGGGGCTTCTCTGGGGAGCCGGGCTGACCCTCGCGCTTTGACAATAAGTAGCCTGCGGGGGGGGGGGGGGCAGAGACGGGGACATCTTGAGCAACTTCTTTTGTATTTGTTCATTCAGTTTATTAAAAGAGTATTGTTAGAAAAATATCACTCGTCATCGGCTTGAGCTTCAATATCAGGAAACATGTAGTTATTATCTCAAGCCGGTGACGAGGGATATTTTTAAACAAGTATTGACAGATAAAGAGCTGCACAATTAATACGACTTTTAATGATATCATAATATGGAGAAGTGCAATATACAGACTAAAACATCTTTGTTTGGTACAGGTACTCTTACATACAAAATAACAATATTAACGATAATGTGAATCGTGTAAAAAACAAAAGTTCATTTACCTATAGTTTTGCAACATCAGTCAACATTATCTCAGTGCATTTCAATCATACAGCCGTACACTGATGTTATCACAGTTATCGGTGTCTATGTCCTTACTGAAGTCGATGAGGAAGCGCCCGTAGCCCTGGCGCTGGTACTGAGGAAGAATCATGATGCATGACACGTTGTATTTCTGTTGACAGTGCTTCTCCTGGAGAAAAGAGAAACGCACAGACACATTCCACCATGAGAAGAAAGAAATATAATGGAAGTGCATCACAGAGCAGGCGCTCACTCACGGCTGTGTTTCGGCAGAGAGGAGACATGCTAATGTGAGCGTCGGCGAACTCCACAGAAGGGCGCTCACTGGTTATCTGCAGAACAACATGTTTGCTTTGAAGCTACGTGTGGGGCGAGTGAAGCCAATGCAAACCAATTTAAATCTTTTTTTCCCTCAACTATGGCTAATGTTCTTTTTGTAAGTGTGCGCAAGGTGGTGCTAATTTACAGAGGTATCCATTCTACAAAAAGGAGGAGGAATAAAGGGGGCTGTGTGGCGGACACCGAGAAGACCGTTGCAGAGAGACTGACACCAAGCACAAGTTGCTCTCGCAGAAATGCTTGAAAACAGCCGTTTTTCTTCCAACCTGAACCGGTCACAGACGCTCTTGCATGCGTCTTCTTTAATACGCTTACAACGCCAATTATCATATCGCGCTGAGAGGTGCTTTTGAACTGTGCTACCTCAAGAAGAATATTGTTTTCATTTATATAAAGAAGTTGTAGTTGATATGAATGTTAGCAAAAGTCATTCTGCTGATCTCCGTTACGAGCCAAGATAAGAACAGTCGTCATTATCATGTTATAGCTCAGTAATATTCATACTTTAAAGGGAGGTAAGAATGGAGAAACCAGCTCGAGTGCGCCAGAATTTGAAAGTACGCAGCCGGAACAAATCTGCCCCTTCCTTCAGACTTCCTCACAGAGCCCCTCCTCCAACACACACGAACGCGCACATGACCAATGAGGGCACTAGATAAGTTAGTGCACAGATGGAAGGCTGACAGGCAGGTAGGCCATCCAGTTACTTTAGCCGGGCCGGCTCAGATGATTGGTCGTGCTTTTCACAGCGCCACGGCTTCCACAGAGGACATTTTTTTTATGTTTTTATTGTCAAAGCATTTCATGTATTCATTGCTATCGGGACGTTAAGAGCATCCCATGGAATATAACAAGTGTTTCTGAAGTGAATTACCTTCTCCACCTTTTATCTAATTTAAAAGTGTTATACCCCCCCCCCCCAAAGTTTTGTATATATCCCTCCATGGGAAAGATTGGAAGGCTTTATTATCAAATGCACATTAAAGATCCGTGTTGTTTTAAGATGTGTGTCAGGATGAGTCCCACGTCTTTTTATCTGCATCACGGTCTTCTTACCTTGGAGAAATATCCGACGAGGTGGCAGCCTTTGCTGTCGTTGTGGGTCAGGACGTAGAAGAGGAAGGGCTCCACGTCGTAGTACAGGGTCTTGTGGTCCAGGAACAACTTGGCCAGCAGACACAGGTTCTGACAGTAGATTGTGCTCACGTTCCCATCGACCTGGAAGACAAGGCACGTTTCTTTATGTAGCGGCTTTCAACACGAGGCAATTCAAAGTGCTTTACAAACATGAAAGACATTAAGGCTGCAGCCACACGAGATCTGCTACAGTTCTCTATCAGATAGACGGTTCGGCCACACGAGGCCGCCATGGAAACGCAGATATCGATAACGGGACCCAAGGTGGGTAGATCTGCGGACAAAACGCTCTGGGGGGCCAAACAGCTCTGTGTCTGCGCCCTATACGATCATATCCTGATAACGATGGCGCAATAGCCCCGCCTCTCCTGCTCACCCCCTGTGTCACCCGCGTTATTGCTGATGTGTTTCGCCAACAACAACAACAACAGTTTTCCGAGTGTTTCGAGCCAGGTCCCGGTATCTGGCAGGACAGTGCACCCAGCAGGTGCCTCCAGCAGACCCCCCCGCACGGCAGAGTTTCCGTTAGCCGAAATCTAAAATTCTCCGGTCAAAATGTCGCTTATCGTTTAGGTGTCCTTTGACACTCAGGCAGTCATATCATTCGCTAGAACTAGCTAGATCTGATCGACATGGACATAAACGCAAGTGAAGTCTAATCGGACAGGAGAGACGGATCAGAGATCAGCTGCTGCTGACGGAGAAAAAGAGCCCTGCCTCTCCCCACCTTCTAAATCCACGCGGAGAATAAACAGAAGGGCAACCATGGAAACCATGCTCGGAGGTCTTCTTCACTGCTTTTGGTGTATTTTGTGGCGGTGTACTTCCGCCACTTACAGGCCCGGCATATGTACTACAGCGTCTCCAGCGGGTCGAGCGGTCTCCTGTGGAAGGACACGTTTCTGGCGTGTGGACGGAAGACTTTTTTGACAACGATTTCGGTTCGTTTGCGTTACCGTTCTCGTGTGGCTCCAGCCTAAGAAACATATTATAAAATGGTATTTAAAAACACTCATTTAAAAGCAGAGATAATAAAACATGAATAACAAAAGGTACATGAATAAAAGTTACAGTGCGAGATATGAATACATCAATTAAAAGCAGCGGCAAAAAGGAAAGTCTTCAGCCTGTAGTGGGATGAGTGGAAAGGAAAGCTTCCTAAATGTATGGGGGTAGATTTGTCACAATATTATTTGTGTGAACAGAAAAATAATCCGTGTTTAAATGTAAATGTAAAACACCTTCCACTTAAAATGTGCTAAAATCTTAAAAATAATCATTGCAAAGGCGGCCTGTGGCGCAGTGGGTTGTGCGTTGGGATCAGGGGAGCACGGGTTCAAACCCCACTGCAGTCAGCATGTCGTTGTGTCCCCGAGACTCTTCACCCCAAAGTGCTCCTGTGGGGATTGCCCACAGTACTGAGTGTGTAAGTCGCTCTGGATAAAAGCGTCTAACAAGTGACAGGTGATGTAAAAAAGTGAAACGGATCTGCTAATACACAAAGTAATTCCACAAATAATTGTTTTTATCTTTTTATATTTTACTATAATGAATTTACAAATATACAAACGCTTGTAAATATCCCTCTAATATTTACAACTTGTGATCAGGCATTGTTCAAAAACGTGTCTGTGGATCTCAATTCTCCGTGGGTCGTCTTTTCACACACAGAGTTCTGAGGTCCGAACCTAAATCTGAAATAGATATACGGCCTGCTGATGACGACATTTCCGCATTTCAAGGTTTCCCATTAAGAGCACGAGTCCCTGTTTCATTTGTGTTCAATTGTTTTTCATATTTCTCTCAAGAGTTTGCAAATATTTGTGGAAGGGGTTTCACATTTACAAAGGACACAATTACACACAATTATTTTTCTGTTCACACAAATAATATTGAGACAATTCTACCCCCATATAAATGACTAGAAGAAACGGGGCTGTCCAGGAGTCCATCTTTGAGCTGCTGTGGACCAAAGTGAGGGAGAGTGAAGTAGAAGCTCGTGTCAGGCAGTGATGATGTCTCGGGAGACCCAGACGATAGAGAGGGAAACAAAGAGCCGTAAAGAGGAAGCGGAAGGAGGGAGGAAGGCTGGCAGGAAGCCAGGTATCCCTGCTCTCTCCTGCAGAGAAACGGGAGACACCTCAACTCTGAATTAATCTGCCGCTGCACTACGAGAGCCGGAGGAAGAGCTTAACTGAAAATGTCTTATTATTAATTATTCTAAATAGTGACTTTCCCTGGTGGCACTTTAGTTGGGAAGGATGTTAATTAAACACCGTTAGGAAATGGACTAACTACTTTATGTTGGAGTAAAGTATTGTCAAATATTAATATATGAATGTGCGTATTAGCCCTCAGTCTATGTTTAATGGATAGCCAAATCTACCAATTTTGAAAGTGTAGTGCATATGTAAGTGTAAGCATATTTTGATACTCTATTATAATATCCCCATTAAAATATACTGGTTTAAGATTAAAGTGGCAGCATATTTCGATAGAATAATATGCCCTGTAAAATACTGCTCCCACTAAAGTACTCTTTTAATATTACACTAAAACCCACTCCATGTAAAACCTTCTGTACAAATATAAGTATTAAAACGCAAATCTTGATGCACAGTTTTGCGCAGCGTCCACACGGCGGCGTGCGTTGAAGCTTGCTGGTGGGCGTGTCTGGAACTCGACCAACAACCAATCACATGAATCTCCCGCCCCGGACACACGAGCACGCGGTTTGCTTGGCTAGAGCTTGTACTGGCATATGATTTGATTGGCTGATTTGATATTTAGGTGGTTTTGGTGCTAAATGATACACTGACATACAGTTTGATAAAATATAATTTACTTTTATTAAATGTTCAGTTAAATATTAGATGTGAATCATTTAGATTAATCTGATAAATACTAGGGATGTAACAATATATCGAATATCGCGGTAAATAAATGTCTCAATACCGTCGTGAGACTGACAAAATATACCGCGTTTTTTTGTTGTTTTTTTTTTTTTTAATATATATTTTTTTAAAACCTTTATTGAACCAGATGTCCCATTGAGATCATCAATCTCTTTTTCAAGGGAGACATGTCCAACACGGCAGCAAGTAGGTTACAACATGAACATAAAACAACAGATGACACAAAAGGACCTCGTATTTACAGGGCTACATGTACACACCTAGAGACATTGACAAGTACCAACAGTATATTTATATCTCTGTCGATAAGCCTCACCTTCTTGGCAACAACTGTATTGTGTTTGAAGTGGCGGAGAGACAATGCACAGTTTGACCCACTGCTGTCACCCATGGCCAAAGCATATCTCTCTGTCCCAGCAACATCAGTACCAAGCAAGAGTCTTTTCCACAGCAGGGGATTTTGCAAACGCCCAAACATCCCAGCTTCTACCTGGAAATGTGGACATGCTCATATTCCTAAAAGATAACCTTGATGACGCTGAGTGAGTGAGTGAGAGTTGAGTTACTTGAAAAACTAAAGTGAAGCTTGATTTATTCTATTGCCGGGTCTGATTATTATATTGTTGACACTTTAAAATACTACTATCCTACTAAAATGCAAATCAGATTTATTATTTAATAAAGAATTTCAAAATGCAAATACAAAAAATAAAAATAAATTATTCTCTATAAATAAAAATATTATTATTTATTTTTTTATATCGCGATAAATATCGTACCGTGGACTTTTTAATCGCGATATTATCGTGCCGTGAGTTTTTGGTATCGTTACATCTCTAATAAATACTTGATAGTTTGATCGAAAATGTGTTGTTTGTGGCCGCCCTAACTTTGACCGGACTATATTGTTTAGTCTGAGGCAACAACCAGGGCTAGAGTAAAAGACAAGGTGTATGCAGAAGTGACTGCCGGTTACTGCGTTATCATCATTCTTGCACAGTATTAGCACATTAGCAGCTAGCAGCTCCTCACCTCGTAAACAGAGACGTCCTCCTTCCTGTAGATCTCGTTGGCGGGGGGGTGGAACCAGCTGCACTTCTTCATGTGCTGGTAGAGGATGCTGCGGCTCTTCATGTAGCGCAGGCAGAACTCACACAGGTACAGCTTCGGTAGTCTGACCAGGGCAGAGGGAAGGGGAAGAAGAGAGACGGAAAAGTTGTAAAAAGCTGGAGCCGTCTTCACAATTGTTTATTTTCAATAGCGACATTTGCAAACTCTGAATCCAGCTTCTCCGATTTGGATATCTGTTGGTTTTCCTAAAACTATTTTATAACAACATTTGCTATTTGTTGCCAGTTTAACGGACAAGGGATTCATTTAATTAAATACAAAATGGTCAGATAATCCAAAATAAAAGTTGTTAAAACGTATCACAGCTGTTCACATTTGGTAACAGAGTAAGTCTAATTACATTTTTAAATGTTACATACATAAAAATACACTCAGCAAATCAGAAACGCCTCCTCTGCTCTGATGCTTCCCTGCTATAGTAGGTGTGAGTGTAAACAGGTTATAATGGAGCTGCTGATGGCTCCGCCTGCGAGGACCGTGGTCCATGAGGCTGCTGTGTTTCATTACCTGCTGTACTCCTGGGGGTAGGGGGACGAATACCACGTCTGGATTTCAAACTTTCCAAATTCGATGACTGACGGACATCGCATCTGAGGGTCTGGTGGCCCCGTCACCCCCACTTTCTGTTTGGGGGAAGGGAGAGAGAAAGGGAAAGGTCAGGTCCAGGTTTTAACCGGAGGGATTCACAGATCATAAATCGATTGGTCAGATTATAATGAAAGGGCCTCCTGGTTAAGTCGGAGCTTGATATCCAATCCAATCAAACTTTATTTATATAGCAACTTTAAAAACAACAGAGTTGACCAAAGTGCTGTATATCAATTAATATATAAAAAAGCAGCATAAATACATTTAGACAAAACCCATAAGACAAAAATAAACTAATGTAAAAGCACGAGACAATAAAACCATACTTATAGCCGGCACAGACTGAAACCCCTCATGCATGATGTCAACACATTTTAAAAACACAACAAAATAGAAAATCCCAATTTAGAAAACACAGATCTGTGTTTATAATTATGCGAGGTAGAAGCATGCACTGAGGTGTTTCTGCTGGATGTGTTATTGGGTGCAGTTCTCTCCGGAACACCAGAGGGCGCACCCCCTCCTCATTTGGAGGGAAATCAAGAATAAACAGCATCATCAGCAAAACACCAGGGAGCAAGTGCAACTCTAAAATGACGAGGAAGAATTGTTGAAAAGTGTAAACTTATACAAAACAATAATGGTCGTAGTTTTTTGGGATTTTACCCTCCCTAACGAAGATCTAAATATTAATTTGAGTAAGCTATTTGAAACAACAAATGTGTCGTCACTAAAGGACGGTTGAAAGGTTAAAAATCTTGAGAAACGACGAGTCAACATGTTTTCTTTACATGTAGACTACCAAGATCTCCTGTTGTCAAAGCATGTCTAACATCTCTCTGAAAGCATTATTTTATAATTTGAGTTATTTGCAGCCATCATGTCTGTAAAGCCCTTAGTCTCGTTACAAAATATGCTTACGTTTGCATAAACTCGTGGAACATGTGTGCCAATCGTTTTTGTGAGGCTTGCACGCGCTCAAACCTGAGCCACTGCAGCGAGCATTTGAGCTCATACAATGAATGAGTTCACTCAGTAGAGAAAAGCCACTTGCTATGACTTGATGACATGCGACTTGGTGACATGCGACTTGGTGACATGCGACTTGATGACATGCGACTTGATGACATGCGACTTGGTGACATGCGACTTGGTGACATGCGACTTGATGACATGCGACTTGATGACATGCGACTTGGTGACATGCGACTTGATGACATGCGACTTGATGACATGCGACTTGGTGACATGCGACTTGATGACATGCGACTTGATGACATGCGACTTGATGACATGCGACTTTTATCCAAAGCGACTTACACACTCAATACTGTGGACAATCCCCACAGGAGCAATGTGGGGTGAAGGGACACACCGACATGCTGACTGCAGCGGGGTTTGAACCCTGATCCGAACACCAACGCACAACCCACTGCGCCACACGCCTTGATGGCACTCGGAGAGAGCCGCTACCTGCTAGCGCTGCGATGGAGCTTTAAGTGGAGCTCAGAGATTCACGAGAGCAGTTTGGAAGCCCCTTCGTGTTTATGATGATTGTGTTCTTCACTCTACAGCAACTCAACCCAGACACTCACATCTGTCCTTTTCACACATCATTAGCGTTTACTACTCCGCCTGCATGCACCACTTAAACACCGGTGTGGACATTTCAGCTGGATAGTGTTTTGAGATGACTCCTGTGACGCTGGACAAACAGCCGGTCAATCTGCTGCCGCTCGAGGAACGTTAATGTAATCTCCATCTCCTCTCTGTGACTGCTGTGGCTCTGTCACTCCGTCTTTAGTCTGCTCCATATCAGCTCCATCATTACATCACATCACACATCACTTGTTAGACGCTTTTATCCAAAGCGACTTACATACTCAGTACTGTGGACGATCCCCACAGGAGCAATTTGGGGTGAAGTGTCTCAGGGACACAACGACATGCTGACTGCAGTGGGGTTTGAACCTGTGACCCCCTGATCCCAACACTAACGCACAACCCACTGCGCCACACACCTCCTACAGAGGATGTACTCCGACATCAACATCAAGTGTCTGTGCTAAACTAAGACAAGGCAGAGACGAAGGCGGGTCATTTAATCCAATTGTGGAAATTCAAATGTTTGGCTGAAAATAAGATGGTGGTTTCACAATCGCCCGTCTTGTCTTATAATCACCCTCTCTGCGCAGTAGATTACTGTAATATCTAAAACAAGTACAATAAATGAATCATATTTCCACAGTGTGCGAGTAAATATTCAATTTAATCTTGATTATGATTTGTATGTTTACACTGAGCATCCTTGCTCTTTCACACGCGGGAGTATCACGGGCAGAACGGGGAACTCAAGCGGCTTTCCAATATAACCAAATCACTTGATTCCTCTTGTAGCGATGATCTGGTCCGTCAATCACCCCTAATCATCTGCACGTATTGCTCATTTGAACCCCCACCATGAGCTTCTGATATCATGTTAAATCTGTCAGACGATCTGTGGCAAATGAACATTTTAATAAATACAATGGTCTCACAGCTCATTGACTTTTCCACCCACGGACCAAGTTCCCATTGACTTTCAGTTCCTCCGATGCACTCTGGGGTTTAAAGTCTAGTTGCCAGCCCAGAGAGCCCTATTGTGAACCCGCAAATGTTGAGTTAATACGTTTCATGTTAGAAATGTATAGCACGGTTCCCCAGCCCATAGACACGGCCGGATGCCAACTTGCATATATTGGGCTATTTGCACGATCAGCGTTAATTACCGATATAGCCCTGTGCACCGAGAGTACAAATATGACCACTTCCTGGATCAAACGGCCATTTTTGATCCAGAAAATGGCAGAAATGTATTTAGCATCCCCGATAACCCCCATAACAAATCCAAAATGGTCCATATTCAATTAAGTCAGACTGAAGCACTCCTTTGTGCATCAGTCGATCCTCACGGTAAATACAGAGCCGAATCCCAGATCAAAAGCACGCTGAAGGGTCTTTGGAAATGTTTCATGTATTGTGTGTATGTGTCTATGTTGATGCTACACACGGAGCTGCTGTGATGCAAGGCAAATTTCAGACTTGATCTGACCATTAAAGTATTATCGTGTCGGCTATAATGCCATCCATTTCAATTAACGCAACTAATAGGCGCTTTCACACCGAGTACTTTTCCCAGGAATAGTTTCCCCGGAACTATCTAGTAGATCGCGTTCACACCGGAATAAGTCCCTGAGGGAGGATTACGCAAATGAAGCCGCTGACGTCACTTCTTCTTCTGCTTTGGGTTTACTGGCAGGCCACAAACAACTTCACGGCGTATACTGCCACCCGAAGTCCCGGAGTCCCCCGGTTAACTGCCCCAGGTAAATCGGCAGAAGCGCCGACACCTCCTCATCACTCCACCGATCCCACGTTTTATTTTGTGTTGCCATAAGTTAGTCTCTCTCCGTTGGTGCGCTGGCCTAATGCTAATAAAAGGGAGGAAATAAAATGGCGGCTTCACGAAAACTTTTCGGAGTTTTCCGGGGCGTGGTTTGCAATTCGCCCAGCCAAGAATCAGAAATTGGAACCGTTTCCTCCCCAGGAAAGTCCATGCTCTCTAGCAGGGACTAAAAGGGGTGAAAAGGTTCCCGGGAAAAAAAGATCTTTTTGGTGTGAACGCAACATCCCAGGGACTACCGGAACTATTTCTGGGAAAAGTCTGGGAAAAGTACTCCGGTGTGAAAGCGCCTAATGCTAATTTATGGGCTCAGAACAGACTCATAATACACACATGCACACAGAAGGATTCAAACTTGTATTTCCGGATCCACACACAAATGTGTTCCGTTTCATATACATGTAAATAAAATCCAAATACAGAAAAAAGTTTTACATGTGTATTTTTGACCCTCACTTATTAGTTTTCCGTTTGAATCCCCTGAACCTGCAAACACAACCCGCTTCCTGTGCACGGATCGATTTGCATGCGGGTGTGGGTTTTTTGAGACTCCCCTGACGGTCAGCCGATTCGTACTTGTAATCTTTTCTATCTATAGCCAATCAGATGTCTCCTTCATTCTAAGCCAATCACACGAGCGCGCCCCCACGAGGGTATGATTTATTGCGTTCTATTCATTTCTATATCGTAAAACCTGTACTGTGTGTACTCAACATTTCCGGGTTCACAATGCTTGCAACTACGCTATAACATAACAATGACATCTATAATATCACGTCTTATGAACCCAGCATGGGCCCCCTTAGTCAGAGACATTTAATATTCTGCGTCTGTACCTGCAGTGCGAGCTCCTGGATGTGTCTGAACAGTTCGATGTCTTTTTCCGTCAGGTTCTCGTGGCCGGGGAGTTTCTCATCCTCGTCCCGCCAGTCGCTGCCATCCTGATTGTCTACAAGGATCAAACACAGAGTCAACATTGGTGCTTATCCAGTGAGAAGTTTGACGGCCCGTCCACACGGCGGCGTGCGTTGAAGCTTGCCGGCGGGCGTGTCTGAAACTCGACCAACAACCAATCGCCCCTGACACACAAGCAGCGGTTTGATTGACTAGAGCTTGTACTGGCATATGATTCGATTGGCTGACGCTTCTGCCGAGGCTTCAACAGTTGAACATTGCTCAACTTTTGCAGCGAGCCACGCCAGCAAAGCTCCGCGTCGCTTCCCACAATGCAGTTCGGCGAAAAGTGACGTCACCCCATTCAAAGTGAATGGTGAAGCGTCAACGCGCGCCGCTGTGTGGACGGGCCGTGAGAGGCAGAGTGCTAAAATGTGTGAGTTTGACTGTTGGAGCATTTATACAACAGCTTTCCCCGAGACAAACCCTAATATTTTCATTCTAAATCGGGGGGACTTTGCTAATTTATCACAGGCAAGACCACCAGACAGATTTGGGGTTTTTTGATAACATAAAGTTTGCCCTCCTGTAGTTAATACGGTACCAAGTGTATTTCTTTTCATTTGATGCTTCTTTTGAAGTTTTGAGAGAAGTTTTTAAATCTCTGTTGCCATATCTTATGAAGCCATTAACCTCAGAAAATTAAAGTTTATTGCTCAAAATATAAATGTTATATCGCACATTACAAGTAAAATAAATCATAGATAGCTAATTTTGAGACTTTTAACCGCGTAGGCACATATACTGTATATTCAGCTTTTATTGTGGTTGAAGTGGCTTTTGATTCATATATAGGCTACAGGAGTTTTGAGTCATCACTTGCATTCACACTAGGGGTGTAACGGTATCCGTATTCGTCCCGTACCGTCACGGTTCGGCACATGCAGTCACACGGCGAATACGCCTTTTTTTACGAGTGGGAAAAAAGTCTGTCACTCAGGGCAGTATTACACTTTATATAATCCAGGGGGCGGTGTTGCGCCTAAAAGCCAGCCGCCCGTAAATAACAAATGAAGAACAAAACACAACAAAACGAACACAATACATGAAGAAGAACAGTTAGCAGCTACGGCGAGTTCACACAACACACAATTAGAGCTAGAAGACACACCTGCTTCTTTTAAATCAGCTGTGGGAACATTTCGGGTTCCCTGTGGACTACAACAACGATGGGGTGCGAGTTGTGGATCGGACGAGGACGGTGTGTCGGCGTCGTTCGACAGTGTGCGGTATGCTAGTGGTAACACGTCAAACATGCTCAGTCACATGCGAGTCAGTCTCAGTCCCCAGCGAGAGGGTTTCCTCGACGGCAGGTGACATAGTTACCGCCAACAGATCTGCCCTCACTGCTGACGACGTAGACAAACTCATCTTTTTGAACTTGAAAATAGAGTAAAGCTTGAGTACCTTTATTTAGGCATAATGGCCTCACACACTCACAAGTTAATTACACATGTTAGACATTGCTGCTAAAGGTACAGATTGTATTTAGTTTTATATTTATCATTGTATTTATTTTATATTTTGACATCAGGAGATGTTATACAGTTCTGTATTGCCTTTTATTGATTGTGATTGAAACACTTTCTTATTATTTATTTTAATATTTTCAAGACATTCGTTTTAGTTGTTCAGCTGATTGAACCTTTTAGTTTCACATCAGCCATTATAAATAATATGGCCACCTGAGTGTTACTGTTTGTGGTTTGTTTTTAACTGTAATACAGTTAATGATTCCAAGTTCCTTATTTTCATACCAAAACTTGCACGACTGTTACAAATAAATAACAGCAAAAAAATTATGCATTTGGGACTTTTTTTTCCTTTTCCTTGTTGTACCGAACCGTGACTTCTGTGAACCGCTACACCCCTAATCCACACAGGTTTATAGACCTGCAGGATCACAGCCAGAGGGGCCAGAGAAACAGGAAGTGAATGTTCCTGATGCTCTGTCGCATGTTTTCTCTTCCCCGCTGCCGTCCTCAAAGCTCAGCGGAGAGAGAACTGCAGGTGGCCGCTTTATCTTACAAAGCTATGTATTTCGATGCATAGGCAACCATTTTCACAGGCAGAAAATGACAAAACAATTGTGCACCATTTACTACCCTCGACCTACAAGTTACAAATAAGTAACATCAGGGATGATCGGTTAGGAAAGCAGCTCGCTGACAACCTCTCATCGAGACATATTGCATGAAGATGCAGTTTGTTGTGTGTGTCATGATTCGGATGCTCATTATACTTTGAACAATTTATGTCGTGGAAGTTTTTAAGATTTAAAATCTATAGCCATTTTCACAGTCTCTAATTTTGTTAGTGTACTATTGCAACATTCTTTTTACAGTGTGTTAGTTTATGAATGCCATGTCAAGCACAAAACCTTTATTAATGCCATTTTTGGTCAGTTAAAGGCAGGGTGGGTAAGAATGGAGAAACCAGCTCGAGTGCGCTAGAATTTGAAAATACACAACCGAAAAAAATGTGCCTCTTCCTCCAGAGTTCCTCACAGAGCCCCTCCTCCAACACGCACGAACGCACACATGACCAATGAGGGCACGAGGTAAGTTTGTACACCGACGGACGGCTGACAGGCAGGTAGGCCATCCAGTTACTTTAGCCGGGCCGGCTCAGATGATTGGTCGTGCTTTTTACAGCGCCACGGCTTCCACAGAGGACATTTTTTAAGTATTTATTGTCAAAGCATTTCATGTATTCATTGCTATCGGGATGTTAAGAGCACTCCATGGAATATAACAAGTGTTTCTGAAGTGAATTACCCACCCCACTTTTAACGTGATTATATTCTAAAATTCATAAAGTTACTTTCAAAGTAATTTAAAGTAATTAAAGTAATTTAATAAAAACATCTATTCAAAAATGGTATGTGTTTTTAGCAGACACACGGCCACCAGTCCTCACCTCCTCGATCGTCTCCTTCTCCTTTACGACATGCTTTCTTCCGGTTGCGGCACTGCTGTGAATAATCCACCACTTCCTGCCGTGCCTTACGGCCCTCGGGCGACGGGGTGAAGAACTTTGTGAGGGCGTCGATGAGGCCTTTGGTCTTGTTGTTGAACCGCAGGCTGCCCTGAGACATGTCGTCGTCGTCCCGCATCGAGAACAGCAGCCGGTCGTCTCCGGGGTAACCCTCGCAGGACGAGCTGGAGGACGAGTTTGCCGAGGCCGAGCGCTTCCTCCGGCCGCGCCCGCCGAGCTTCTTAAAGGGCCGGCCCGGTCTGACGAGGAGAGAGAGGGACGAGTTAGAGACTGAGTTAGCGGCTGAGTCCGAGGCTGGTTGGTACATGTGTTTAAAAAATTGCCCCTCAACAATTTCCCATGTTCATTTAAAGTGGACCTGTCATGCTATTTTTAGGCAATAGCATAGGTCTCAGATATATAAAAAACATGTCTATGAAGTGTTTTGCTCAAAATATCAAACAGATCACCCATTCTAGCCATGCCTCATGTCCCTCTATTTCACTTCCTGTTTCAAAAGTGCTGATTTGGGGAATAAAGCGCTCATGCGGGACCAGGCAGCTACCGTCTAAACTAAATGCTGCCGTGATGAAACGCCATATCATGGATTATCAAGGACTCTCTCTGAAACAGTCTGGAGCTCAAAGGCTTTCTCTCTTGCCGGTTATACCACAAGGTGAGTTCCTTTTTACTTCCTGCTTCTTCACACACATGCTCTCCAGTACAGGTTAGCTCTGAGTGTTAGCGATGCTAATGTAAACACCGACCATATTACGTCCAAAACAGTCGGGCATTGTTTCCGATAGCAACGTTTCTGATTGGGCCGTGGGTCCACATTTCAGATATTACGTCATATCGGACGCAAATCTGGATCAGCTCCGTTGTTCCCCGTTTTTAGAGATTTGGGTACGGAGGAAAAGAGAGAGGGTTTTATTTCCTGACGCTGCGTGAGTTCCCCGACGCACCGGGGACACATATTTATGTATAAAAGACATAAAAAAGTGCATTTTGCATGATAGGTCCCTTTAACTAGATTGAAATAAAATGTGTAAAAATGTTTTGATGGGAGCAGTTTACGTTTGAATATGTGTGATGCTGCAAAAAAAGAACAACAAATATGTCATCAAAATGTAATAAATGACATGACATTTTGAGGGGGATTCTGAGGTCTTTCTTGGGAACGTTTTGCCTCTTTTGACACTTGGCTAGGCCACGTTACTGTCGCCCCCCCCCCTGTGAAACAGACTCAGCAGACATTGAAGAAGACGTTGTTTCTCTACCTGTTCTTGGGCCGGCCCAGCGGTGCGTTGTAGCGCCGTTTGATTTGTGCTGCCTTTTCATGTAACAGCCTCTTTCCCTTTTTCCTGGGTTGGCAGATTTGACAAATCCACATGCCTGAGAGAGAAAGAGTCACAGCACAGGTTGATAAACCCCGAGGTGGATTTAGAGCAGACACCGACATGCGTGGGGACGTTTCAAACACATTAGCACTTAATGGTGAAGCATTAGGGGCTTCCTGAGCTCTCAAGACATTAAGGTCAGATTCCAGGGAGGCTGCATAGAGGTGATGACTTAAAGGAGTCTTGTTTTTGTTTACCTTTGGGCATCCGCGTGAGGGGAGGATCGCAGCACTCCATGTGGAAGCCCCGGTCACAGGAGTCGCAGAACAACATGTTGTCCTGCACAGCGAACACACACACAGTACTGAGTATTAGCCAGTTCAGACTAAATGAGCTAAAACGATTGGGCGTTCTTAAACTCACATTACATTTTCTCTCACTCTCTCTTCTTGAGCCTACATTTTTTTAATGATCGTCATAAGCATATTGGTACAACTTATTGATAGGTACGTTTTTCTTTCATGCGTTTCAACTTTCCTGTTTGTTAATCGCTCTGTCAGGTCGAAAAACAAACACTCCTTATTTTAAATATGTGTCGCATAAAAGTCCAAATGTCCAATTAGATGCATTTCATTTTTGTTTGAGGATACATTATGTGAAGCATAATTACCCGACTAGAATTCCACATATTTATGCACAAAAATGCATCAAAATACTTGTAATGTAATGTGCCATTTCAAGTTCGACAGATCTCTGAACATCCACCGGGATTGGTTCAAGCATCTTCCGAGTTTCCCTTTTATTCTCCATCTTTAAAGACCAGTTTCTCCTCGTGCATCTTGACAGCGTGTTGAACATTTTGTCTCGCCGTCAAACCGCCCTACGAGCATTTGAATAACAATGACTCCTCACTCGACAGGTAAGGAGAAGAGAGTGAAACGCTGACTAAAATAGCTCAATCCCAGCGACCACAGACATGTCTGTCAGCATCTCAGTGTGGCACTTAAGCAGAGGGGACGCTCACAGCTGCTGTTCGACCGCATTTCCACTCACCGCATTCTTGCCTTGATCCTGACAGCTGCTGCAAGTCTTGCATTCGATGCACTGCCACCACAGAGCCTTGACTCTCGCTGTGAGCTCTGGGGAGAACTTGAGACAGGACGGGTGGCCTGCAGGTCGATAGATAGACACACACACACAAACAAGTGAGACTTTTTTTATTTTGTGCTGCTGACTGACAGCCGTGACCCACTTGCATCATGGTAGCCGTAAAAAAAAAAAACAGCTCCTTTTGGAATTGAAAGCCCTCCCTACATCAAGGCCGGCTGCAAAGAGTGTGTTCAAACATAAAAGACAATCTGTCAAAGATGAGCTCTCGCTGTTTTGAAGAGCAGCAAACAAGATGGTCTTGTGCGGGACAGAAACCCGCCGAGGGAAAAACTCAATCTCTCCTCTGCGTTCACTCGGCAGCAGAAACACCGTAATTATATCCACATCTCTGTGAAAACAAAGACCGCTGCCAGAGTCTGTCTATTACTGTGTTCATCCCTTTCAAAAAATGGCAGGAGAATAAAAGAAGAATAACCAAAATAAAATAGTTGGGTGCAGCCGCCATACTTAATGGTTACAGAATGTCTGCTTAGCAGTGTGCTGGTATCTGCTTTTGAACTGCAAATAGCTATTTAGAAATAAACAGAAAAACAATTTTGTTTTGCTTGTTTCCTAAGTGTCCTTGTTTTTAAAATCATATTCACTCAGCCTTGTTCTGTTTTAGGCTTTAGTTGGCATTTATGTATGTCATAGAAACAGCTCGGATACCTTACATTTCACACTTAATTTTATGCGGTATACAAAACATCACGTCTTCCTCCCGGGCCTTGCTGTGTGGGAAACATCTGTAATAGTGCATTTTATATCCACAGAAATACAGAGACTGGCAAAATATATATTTTTAAAACCACATTTAGTCTTTCCATCAACACAATAGCATGATGATATCCTCACTAGAAGGTCTATTGTTAGTGAAAAGGATTCATAACTAATATTTTAGTCATAGCTTTTGTGAACTCAATTATCACTGTTGGAGACTTGTTTTAAACTGGGCTGAGTATATATTCATATTACTATGATATAGTGAAAAGACTCAGATGTTGGATATTCTGACTGTGGCATAAGTTGGTTATTTCCTTGATATTAAAGGCTGCATAATAGTAAAGTGGTGTATTGCTCTATTATTGTTCTGTTCTTTTCCTTCGCCCACTAAGTCATTATATCCACATGAAGCCGGTGAAGGCAGTTGGCATTAAAACCTCATTGTGGAAATATTTTGTAACAAGCACAATTAACTTTAGACCAAAGATCTACATTTCAATATTGACATTTGATTTGATCTATTTTGATTAAGCCTGACATGCAAGGAAGAACATGTTGAGGGTGTATGGAGGAATTCTGAATTCAAATGTAAGACCTTTTAAGACCCTTTCCATACGTTTTAAGACCTCATCGCCACTTGGAGTTTTAACTGGTTACCTTGGCGACACACTTTACCTCACATTGACTATATACAGTATTGATTGTCCTTCCTCCTTATCTTCCAACCATTTGGACGCAGACTTGCATTTCCCCATAACGATGTTGTTTAACAACCGGCGTGAACGGAGCGTTGCGCTATCAAGCAGTGAGCGTGCGACGTCCTGTTCAGATGACGTCAAACCCAACGGGATGCCATCAATAAACTACAGAATCACACTACACACCTACGCCATGACTACATTCAGGCAGACTGTAGAACACAACCTCTCTGGACCATTTATAGACTTATTGAAGACAAGCTACAAAATGTAATACCTTGGAAAATGCCGTTTAATACTTTTAATAGCCTTCATTTTCGCTAAAAATGATTTATCAACTTTTAATACTTTTTAAGGCCCCGCGGACACCCTGTGAATGCTAGTGAAAAAAAAGTGGATTATACATTTCCATCACCACAAGCCAACATGTAAACTGTTCAAATGTAAACATTGATAAGCCACTTGACTGGTGGACTAATAAAAGATCATTTTGGATCAGCTGGTTGCATCCTCTTCTCCGGTGGTTGTTTTAATCACAAAAGTAGAGGAGTGTACCCCCAAAACTAGAGGAGTGTACCCCCCAAAACTAGAGGAGTGTACCCCCCAAAAGTAGAGATGTGTACCCCCCAAAACTATAGGAGTGTACCCCCCAAAAGTAGAGATGTGTACCCCCCAAAAGTAGAGGAGTGTACCCCCCAAAAGTAGAGGAGTGTACCCCCCAAAAGTAGAGGAGTGTACCCCCCAAAAGTAGAGGAGTGTACCCCCCAAAACTAGAGGAGTGTACCCCCCAAAACTAGAGGAGTGTACCCCCCAGACGGCGTATGGCCTCGTGTCTCACTGTTCTCAGATCAGCACTCACCACTGTTGCCACAGTCGGCGCAGGAGATGAGCTCCTCCGGCCTCTTGTCGCGGTTCTGCTCCTTGGTCCCTAAGCAGAAGCTGCAGATGGGGATGGGCTCGGCCACCGGCTGGCAGGGAGAGAGGAGGGGTGGGGGGGGGGAGAGAGAGAGGAGAGACTGTCAGTCAACTTAACAGCTTAATGTGTACAAATGAGACACAACAGAGCGGCCTTGTGTGTCCTGCCACAGTGAATGACTGCTGCTGTGTGTATTAACAGCGCATTAGAAACTACAACGACACCACAGAGCAGTGGGTGTGAACAGAGGCTGTGGGATAATGAAGAGTGTGAGAGCTGCACTGTTAGGAGTGAGCTTGTATCATTTATGTTGTGTTAGCGGCTGCCATTTGTGTGTCACAAGTCCCTGCTGACTCCTGAGCTGCACCTCGCTTCCTCTGCTTGAGGAGCTTAATTCCAGCGTCCTAATTCAGCATTTATTCTGAAACATGTCATCAGACATTCACTTCTGGCGCGGCTTAAATATTTTAGTGTGTCCCGGAAACCATGTCAGCAGGTGTGTACTGAAACGCAGGACAAACGCATCGTCTGATCTGCACTCGAGCACAAAATGCAAGATGGGTTTTTCTCAGAGAAAACAAATAAGGCAGGAAAACGCTTTACATGTCGTCCAACATCAAATAGGACTTATAATAATAAATAAAGCTGAAAAATCACACCCCTGAAGCACTGCAGGTGCACTTCACAGGCACAACTACAAGAGGGGGGGGGGGGGATGAAACTTTGTGAAGCCTGGAAGCCCTGAGGGGAAGAGGCTTACTGCTGCCACGGAGTATACTACAAGTTATGTTTCACTTCTCCACCATCATGGAGAGCTAGACAGCTTTTTAGTCACTCATTTGAGAATGTTCCTGGTTATCCTGATCATTAATAATCACTAGGATTCATTTTTTTAATAATAATAAAATCCCATAGATTGGATGACCATTTTAGTTTTGACTTCATATCGCGTTGTAAATTGCATGAAATTATGAGCCGTTTTGTTTTATGTATGTTTAGTGTGTGTGAGGACCCCAGGAAGAATAGCCAATCAGGGTTCATACACTTTTTCACCAAGGATTTTCAATGACTTCTCCAGGACCTTTACCTGATTGTCCATGACCAAAACATTACTCTTTCTCAGCGGTACCACTGGAAATTGTTTATTTTAACGTGGAACAGGAAAATAAGGTCTGCATCTGAAACATGTCGTGCCTCTGAAACAAATCCAATAGTAGGCTTACTAGCTTCTACACGCTAAAGCCACTAACATCTCTCACCAGCAAAACACCTCGTCAGTTAAATGACATTTTACATTTCATTACTATACAGTATTTATTGTCATTATAGTATTACTATTTTGGTGATTAGATCAAATATAAATTATATTTGATGCAACTTTAGTTACATTTCCATGACTTTTCCAGGACCTGGAATTAGCATTTTGTATTTCCATGACTTTTCCAGGTTTTCAATGACCGTAAGAACCCTGGCCAATGCTCATGCTAGTGCTAATGCTAATAAAGAACAAATATCCAATCCTCTATCAAGAGCTGGGAAAACGTGTTGAGTGTTTTTGAAACGTTGTGAGAGTGTTGTACTCTGATTTAAGAGCGAGCTCTCCTCGAGAGCCGTCTGAGAGGAAGAGGAAAGTGACGGACAGTCTTGACATGTCGTCATGGCTGACACGGGAGACACTTGCATCTGACATCTGTCGCCCAACTGCTTCCACATCCTCCGCTTTCTGTCACAGCAGCAGAGAGGACGCAGCGGCTGGAAAACAACTGGCCTGACATCTGGGCTGGTGTTTGCCAGCAGGCAGGAGGGAGCCACTGAGACGAAGTGGAGCTCTGATGATCTGATGACACCAGAGCGGAGCCGTTTTAAACTCTTATGTTTCAGCAATAACACTGATGGCAGCGGGTCACATGACTGCAGTAAGTTTACACTGGAAGAGGACTACTAAAAGACACCAGAATATAAAGCCTTAAAACAGGGGTGCCCAACCCTTTTTGAACCGAGAGCTACTTTTAAAGTTGCCAGTCTGCCGAGATCTACCAGTCCAAATAGAGAGGCGTAGCCGTTACTGACAGCCTACTACCAGGTAAATACACACTTCTACTAAAACTGACCTTTGTACGATGAATACTTCATAAAATACTGCAGATCCTTTATCTTACCTCTTTCTAATCTACACACATATCAGTATTTAACTGAAGCTACACAACAGTGTTGTTGATGCAGAGTGGGAGTTTATTCACACCAGGGTTTCCCACACAGACTATACTTGGGCGGGCCGCCCAGCTATATTAACGTCCGCCCAAGTATATTTCGCGACCCATTTAGTTTTTTTTTCTTTTTATAATTTTTTTTTTTTTATTCGTCCGTGACCACGACGCCATCTGCGATCGATTAACTTGTGGACAATGATCCCTCGCTCCCTTGCTCTGATCTCGCCTCCTTCTTGCCTGTTAAGTGGCCTGCCTCACACAGGGTGACTGGCTGTCCACATGATGTGGCCTGCCGACATGGCCACTGTCATACAGATCATAAATCAAAGCCCTTGATTGGTCTCTGTGTGTCATTCAAGCTCGGGATAACCTCAGCTCAGGTGAGGTAAAGGACTCTCTGAGTGTTTAGATAGTTAACTTAGTCTAAGTTCTCAGTGGGTCTCAAACGGTGTGGTCACCAGTTATGGAAACACATATTTCCATTTGAGAGGGTAGTGATTGGTCTAATGCAGACCTGGGCATTGTACGGCCCGCGGGATGATTCTGACCGGCCCGCGAAAGATTACATGATAATTAGAAAATAAAACATATTTTCTAATTATCTTATGGGTGGACTAAAACCGCATTGCTTTTATTTTGAAGCCCATTTATTCTCACAGTGCACGCAATCGTGCACGTCAACTGTGTACGTGAAATGCGTGTCTACCTTCCTTGTCACCTCTGAAAAATGCGAAAATGTTGGCTCATGCCAAAAAGAGGAAAGTGGATGCCGAAAGCAGAACTTTCAAACAAATATGGACTACTAATTTTTTCTTTACTGAAGTCAAGGGTAAACCTGTGTGTTTGGTTTGTGGGGAGCATGTCGCCGTGTTTAAAGAGTACAATTTGAAACGGCATTACGAGACGAAACATGCCGCGAAATACAAAAATTTGACTGATGCCGAACGAGCGTGGACATCAACGGATTTACTAGCAAAGCTAGAAAAACAACAAGGCTGTTTTACAAAGCTGCATGCAGACAGAGATGCAGCGACCAGAACCAGCTTTGTGATAGCCCACAAAATCGCCCAGAACAGTAAGCCATTACTGAGAGAAAAAAGAAGCGTTTGAAAACATCCCGGTGTCCCGCCGCACCGTGACGAGAAGGGCGGAGGACATCGCAGAGAATCTGGAGTTTCAGCTGCAAAGTGAAGTGGGAAGCTTCGACTTTTTTTCTTTGGTTTTGGATGAGAGCTGTGACGTCCGTGACACAGCCCAGCTGCTCATATTTCTCCGGGGGATAACGCGCGACTTCAAGCTTACGGAGGAGCTGGCAGCAATGCGGCCAATGAAAGGAACCACAACGGGGAGTGATCTGTTCACCGAGGTAAACGATGTCCGAATTTGACAGGGAAAAATGTTGGGCTTTTGAAAAGAATGCAAGATAAAGTGAGTGAACTCAACGCAGAGCAGAAATTGGTGTTTATACATTGTATTATTCATCAGCAAGCGTTGTACAAGTCAGTGCTAAAACTTAGCCATGTGGTTGATGTTGTTACTACAACAGTTAATTTCATCAGAGCGCGTGCATTAAATCACAGGCAGTTTGTTTCACTATTGGAGGAGCAAGAGAGCGAACATGGTGATGTCAGGTACCACACAGCTGTCAGATGGCTCAGCCTCGGCAAAGTGCTAAAAAGGTTTTGGGTTCTGAAATCAGAGATAAAAGAGTTTTGTGAGATGAAAGGCAAAACCATCCCAGAGCTGTCTGATAAGGACTGGATGGCAGATTTAACATTTGCTGTTGATGTGACTGCAATGATGAATGCACTGAACACACAACTGCAGGGCAAGGGCCTTTTTGCTCATGAAATGCAGAGCCATGTGAAAGCCTTCATGACAACGTTGCAATTAATTTCAAGGCAACTAGACAGCAACACATGAAAACCCTGAAAGAAGTCAAACCATCAGCTGATCACCGGCACAGGTACTCATCCATGTTAGGAGCACTGCATGATGAATTTTCAAGGCGTTTTCCAGATTTCAAAAAGGTTGAGGGTGAAATGCAGCTGGTTTCCTCTCCCTTTACCTGCAGTGTTGATAGTGCACCCACTGAGGTTCAGCTTGAACTCATTGACCTGCAGTCTGATTCACTACTGAAAGAGCACTTTAAGTCAGCATCACTGCTAGAGTTCTACTCTGCTCTCAAGGAGGAGAACTTTCCAAACATGAGGAGACATGCTCAGAAGATGTTGGTTCTCTTTGGATCCACCTACACATGTGAACAGACATTCTCAGTCATGAAGTTTACCAAATCCAGGTACAGATCCTCTCTCACTGATGAACATCTGTCAGCTGTGCTTCGCATCTCCACCTCAGACATTCAACCTGACTTTGATGGACTTGTTAAAGCTCAACAGAGACTGGATTTCTCACACTGAATGAAAAAAAATTACTGAAGAACACTAAAATGTGGAAATATAACAAGTGAAATGGGACACTTGATCTTTTTTTTTTTTTTGCGCAGTTCTGAAAACATTAAATGTTTAATATAGGCATGTAAAGTCAAAAAGGCTACAAAACTGGGACACTTTTCTTTACACAGTTAAGTGATATGTCTTGTTTATTTTGGCTACAAAGATGATGTGATGTCTTTAGAAAGCTAAGAAAATCCTTGTTTCAATAGTATATGAAACTCAAAATGCCCTTATTTATTAATGTGACTGAAAATGTTTATCATTTTGGAAATTCTATTTGAATAAATGATATTTTTGAAAGCTAACCTCACCTTTTAATTGCCAAATAATAACATACACTCTAACCAGCGGTCAAAACAATGCCATTTACTGCTTTTTATATAGAAATAAAATGTATATTATGCATAATTGAGTTCGGCATTTTGGCCCGGCCCTCCAAAATATTTTCAGTTGCTCATTTGGCCCCCTAGGAAAAATAATTGCCCACCCCTGGTCTAATGGATAGTGAGGTGGGCTGAAGATCGGAAAGCAGTGAGTTCAAATCCCGCCAGGAACACCACCACTAGTGTGCCCTTGAGTAAGGCACTTAGCCCTTAGTTACTCCAGGGAGAATGTCCCTGTAATCGGTCATTAAAAGTCGCTTTGGATAAAAGCGTCAGCTAAATGAAATGTAATGTGATTAGTAAAATATGCATGCATAAATAAATAAAAAGTTAACTAGGTGAAAAAAGGTAAGATACACTTTGAAAACTTGTTGAGAGAAAACTAGTCTTTGCTGCTGCCTCAAAGAGGAGCAGGGGGAGAGGGGGGAGACAGGAGAGGCTGATTCAGGAGCACAGACACACTCACAACTATAAATGAACCAAAAATAAATTAATAAACAAGTTACAGTGTTTTTTTCATATTGGAAATGGGATGTTATTGGTTATGGCCATGATTTTATGATTATTGAAATGTATACAGTTCTGTTTAATATAGGTGTTTCCATAGATCTAGTCTCTTTATTTTCCCAGCAAAATGCACCAGATTGATGCATTTAACTCCAAAATAAAAAAAAAATCTTACCGGGGGGGCGTGCCCCTGGACCCCCCTAGAGGATTTGAGGTCGACCCCCACTAAAAATCACATGGATAAGTTCCTAAATACATTTATAAATACATTAATTTTTTTAAATAGTAACCCATTTCCATATGTTCATGTGTGGGTAGTAAATGGTAAATGGTAAATGGACTGTACTTATATAGCGCTTTATCCAGTCTTTAAGACCCCTCAAAGCGCTTTACATACTACATGTCGTTCACCCATTCACACCCATTCATACAGAGCAGTGTATGTTACTCTAGGACCTAACATGCACACACATTCACACACAATGGCCATGCCAACGGGAGCAACTCAGGGTTAAGTATCTTGCCCAAGGATACATCGACATGTTGACTGCATGGGCTGGGATCGAACCCACAACATTCTGGTTGAAAGATGACCGCACTCCCTCGCAGCCACAGTCGCCCTAGTAGATAAACTATAGGGCTATCATTATGGGCCCTGCCTGTACCTGTTCGCTCTGCCATCGCGTGAAGGGTCTGCTAACAAGCGACCAACAGAAAGGTTCATGTTAATGTTGTTGCACGTCACCTCAATTGTTGTTCTATTTTTAGACACATCTCGCGATCGACTGGGAATCTCCCCGATCGACTGGTTGGGCACCCCTGCCTTAAAACAACAATGTCCCAGTTTGGACAATTCAAACCAAACGGCAAACCAATCCAGGACTTGAAGATGGTTTTTTATTCACAGTCCTCAGGAAACTCAACAAAGCTTCAGCAACAACTTCAAACACTTGAAGTATATAAAGCACTGTTTGTGTTTTACACTTATGTTTAGGACACAAATGTTTTCTCAAGTGTACAGCCAAACGCTTTTAAAATATTGCAAGTGGGTTATAGATTTGCCCAAAAAAAACGAATGGTTATCTAATGAGTGGTTTGTAAGAAACTATTTTAAAAGATATTTTCGGGCAACCAGTGCCTTCTGTGTTTAGACAGTATTGAAACGGGGAGACCGAGGGGATCACATGAGGCAAATGGACCCAGACCGGATTCGAACCACGATCTTCAGCTTGATGTCCCAGTTAATGGGCCATCAGCTCTACCACTGGAGCTAAGCGTCGGCCAGTGGTCCTACAAATGGAATCATTCACATAAATGGCGTGTGGACGAAAAACGGATTTTCTGTTTATCAGTGGGGAAAAAGCCTTATTATTCTAATATATTTGAACACTTTATATTGTGCTTTATGTCAAATGTTCCAAATAAAAAATTAATTGTTTGAAATACTGCAAACAAATTTGAAGTTACTGATTTTAATTCTGATTATTTGTTTTTCATGAAAGTGACAAATTCCATATTTTACTAAACCTATGTTCATGTACCTGCATAACGTCTATTAATTACTAAGGAGTTAGAGTATAGAGTGGTGCCGTGACGCGTCCTAAAACCCGGAAGTAAGTTAGCATTTTACCACTTCCGGTTCCTTCGACAAAAAACAATTCAATGTCTCCAGGATTTAGCAAAACAGCTGGAAATAAGGTCTGAGGTTGACACAAATTGAAGAGACGGATCACGTTTTGTTCTACGACATTAAATCCTTCAGCAGTAGGGTTGGGTATCGTTTGAATTTCCACGATTCCGATTCTACTTTTCGATTCCGGTTCTTAACGGTTCTCAATTCCGATTCTTTGAGAGGCAGGGTAAAAAAATGATACATGCTTCTTCCACCAAAAAAAATACATTTATTCAAAAACGTTTACACAGGTTAGTTCACATTAATATTCACATTAATCAGTCTGTTTATATCCACTGCTATGTAACTGTAACCTGAGAACCACTGAAGCTACAACAGTGCAACAGTCCAACTTTTAAAGTTGGACTTTAAAAACAGTTCAAGCATATCTGCCTTCTCAGGCATACCGGGAAGAAATGTTTGAACATTTTAAAGCAAAATGCTTCAATCTGGTGCACTTTAAGCAGAATTACTAGAGACTAGATCTAGGGGGTACAACTCTAAACACCCATATGAAAAAGATCGGTTTACATTTTAATAATTAAATAAGTATGTGAGCATAACCAGTAACCCATAGCCAACAACAAATACATGCAACGTATTTTATTTTGTTGTTCATTCATATCTTATTTTACCATTTTATTTATGCATATTTTTTTATCTCTCCAGTTTAAAACGATGTGTCTGGTTTACTGTCCTATAGTTTACATTGGAATGATTTCAAACCTGTTTTATCCCAATAATTATAAAGGAGAGCCTTGGAAATATGTGTTTACATAAATTGTGATCAAAACGTTTGAGACCCACTGAGATAACTTAGACTAAAGTGAACTATCTGAACACTCGGAGTCCTTTACCTCACTGAGCTGAAGTTATCAGCCTCTCAGTCTGACTGGAGAGGACTCTCCTCCACATCATTGTAGAAACATCTTCTTCTTCCGTTAGAGCAGCAAGCACCAGATGCTAATAACAACAGCGCCCTCCCTTTCTCCCTCGCTCACTCGCACTGTGGCTGTGAGCTGCGGTTGCCAGATAAGCCAACATCCCCCATTTTCATCACTGACAGTGCCCATCGTACAGGGCGAATGAAACGTGTAACCAAGAAGAAAAGGGTGTTACATTTACTTAATTATGAATGTTGTTACATCAAGGCCGAAAATTAGGATGAGCACCAACGGTCAAAACATTTTTATTTATTTTTCCAGAGCTGTCAGCGCAGCACCTCCACAGGTCTGGCGCCCTAGGCGAACATCTATAACGCCAGTGCGACGGGCCGGCCCTGGTCCCAGGTTACGCTGTAGGAAGTGTAGGTACAACGCTACATTTCCCGCCCCGCCGCAGTCATACAGTAGGCTACGGAGAGCGGCGAGAAACATTTCCTCAGGCATCGAAAAGCGGAACCGAAATTCACATTTCTAAATGATGCCGTTTAGATGTTGGAACCGGTTCTCGGTACCCAACCCTAATCAGCAGTGACCCCACTGGTGATTTTTGAAGAGTTGACGTGGTTCAACGATGGTTGTTAACATGTGGCTGAATAGGACTACAGAAGTTGTCGAGGCCGTTGTACGTCATTACACCGAACACGTAAACACTCCCGCTTGAAAGCAAGTACCTGCCTCCTGTTCAAACAAACGCTTCAACTCAATGAGGTCTCCGACAAAAAATAGAGCATAACCTCACCGTCAGAGATATCGCTCAAATACTTCCAATTTTCGCTTCTGGCGTCTTTTTTGTCAACAAGCCGAGGCGCAGCGGCAGTTGCACTCCCACTTGCAGCCATGCTTCTCGTTTTCTCACATGCTCTGGCAGCGAGCGCGTGCACGAGAGAGGGGAGGCACTTGGAGCGTGCTTGAGAGGGGAGGGACTGCAGTGCAGGGAGTGGAAGCAGAGCGCTGAACACACACACGTAACGGCGCTTACTCACAGGAGTACCGTAATGTTCGGACTATAAGGCGCACCTGAATATAAGCCGCAGCAGCTAAATTGAATGATGTGTACTAGGGGTGTAACGGTTCACAAACATTTCGGTTCGGTACGTACCTCGGTTTTTAGGTCACGGTTCGGTTCGGTACGTTTTCGGTACGGCAGAAAAAATTATTACAAAACATAACATATTTTTTTTTAATTATTATTAAACTGTGAATAATGTATTCACTCAAATAAATACAAAATATAATAAAATAAACATTAAGGTGCAGCATTTCGATGAACTGAAATAATCTGTATTTGAACTTTACTGTACTAGTACTCACAAAACATAAAATATTAGTTTTGGGTTTTTAATTATTATTAAACTGTGAATATTCACTCAAATAAATACAAAATAAAATGAACATTTAAGGTGCAGCTTTTCGATGAACTGAAATAATCTGTATTTGAACTGTACTGTACCTAAGCAGCCAGTTTGACATTAGGACTTGCTTGTCATTGTATTTTCAATGAACTTGTCCACATTGCTTGCCGAAAGGGCAGATCTGCTGGCACTAGCAATGTCTCCTGCCGTGGAGAACACCCTCTCGCTAGGGACAGAGGTAGCAGATACAGCCAGGTAGCGCTTTGCTACCATGGCAACATAAGGATATTTGCCGTTTGTAATAGCTTTGGCTCGGTCTGAAGTTTTTGCGAGTGGTGGAGGCTTAAATGCTAGTGGGAGTTGGGTTTGCACTTCAGTCTTTTGGTACCGGTGATATTCACGTTCAGGTGATGCCTTTTCAAATGAGTGTGCAAGCTTGATGTATTGCCAGCCGCGTAACCAATGTTAGTTGAACAATGCCGACAAACAGCTTTGGTTCGGTCCGCCTGTCTTTGTCCCTCATCCTTGTACGTAACTGCGAAACCAAAATGTTCCCAAACCGGAGACTTCAATGATGCTGGAGGATTTTCGAGCTCAACTCTATCTGCGTTCGCCATTTCGACAGTTCCTCAAATTACTGACTACATTTGAACGCATCCCTCTGACCAGCTCGTCCAATGAAATGACTTGCTCGCTCTATGACGCGTTGATCACAATGGGTGCAAATTATTCTGAATGCTGCGACGCAGCACCTGAGATTACTTCCAAGAAGTTGTTCACGTTCTCATTTTTTTTACGTTTAACGTTATATTCGTTCGGTACACTTCGGTACACACGTGTACCGAACCGAAGGGCCCGTACCGAATAATTTCGGTACGGGTACGTGTACCGTTACACCCCTAATGTGTACATATATAAGCCGCACTGGACTATAAGCCGCAGGTGTTTTAATGTTTAATCACCGTATGTAAGCAGTCCAGCCTTTTGGAGCCCGTTGGTGATCGTGGATGTTTTGACACTCCTCCACGCCGTCAGGATCCACTCGCAAACTTGAGCGAAAGTTGCTTTTCGCATGCGACCAGTTTTGGTGAATGATTTATCGCCGCTAGTCATCCACGCCTCCCACTGAACGAAGGGTTTGTGCATGAAAACTTCCTTTGCACAAACTGTCTCGCTCTCGTTCTGTCTCTCGTACCACTCTCGGTTCCACTTTTACTTTTGCGTGCTACCTGTCTCACTCTTTTCCGGCCTCCATCTTTTCCTGCTGGAGCCCGCCGCTTAAAGGTGGGGGGCGCGGACCGGCCATAGAGCACATAGCGTTAAAGGTGGTGGACTGTAACCTGTAAAATCCATAGATTTAGGAGGTCCCCTAGTGGCCGTTAGCTGTACAAATCCATAGATTAGCCGCACCGTTATATAAGCCGCAGGGTCGAAAAATGGGGAAAAAGGCGCGGCTTATAGTCCGAAAATTACGGTACTTTCCCCCGTCATTCTTAAAGTACCGATACTAATGAAACGGAGGAATCGTAACGTTTTTAACGGCAGGGTATCGCGGTACCTTTCAAGTATCGGTACACCGTGCAACACTAGGGTAGACATGTGGATATTATCCGGCTGAACAAAACGTGATCCGTTTCTTAAATGTGTGTCAACCACAGACCTTAGTTCGAGCTATATTCCAAGATCCTATGGAGAAATTGCATTGCGTTTTTGTCGAAGGAACCGGAAGGAGTTTACTTCCAGGTTTTAGGACGCGTCACTGTGGCGCTCTATAGCCCACAGAAATAACGTATTAACTTAAGAAAGGTGCATTATTCTCAAACAAATCATGAAAAGCCTCGAATAAGGCACACACCTAAGGTCATAACATTCACTTCAGCTCACAGGGGACAATCCCATAACTATTTAAATGTGTAAAAAACCCAACTTGACATTCAGTGAGGATGCTGCTGCAAGGTTTCCACAGGACAACAGAGTGAGGCTCAGAGCTGCAGGTAGGAGACAGGGACCACAGCGTGATTTATTGGGTCATTTCCTTCTGACTCACACTTCCCTCCCTCCTCCCCCCCCCCCCCCCAGCTAACAGCACAGGGACAGAGAGAGCATGAGAAACAAAAGGTATGAAGAGAGGATGAGGAGAGATAAGCACAGAGAGGAAGATATAGTCTGACCTGAAGATAAATGAATAAGCACTAGCTCTCTATTTCTGAAGCCATTTCACATGCTTACAGGGGAAGCATTCGGAGTGGTGCGGATCAACTGGATTACACTGAACGCTGCAATTCAAGATTGTTCTCATTATCGACTAATCATTCGCTCATTACTTAATTAAACTAAGGTCTACAATATGTCAGAAGATAATGAAAATGCTCCATCCCAGTTCCTCAATTGCCAAGCTGGTGTCTTTAAATAACCGAATGCGTCGGTTCGAAACCCAGACATGTTTAGTTTAATATGATATCAAACCAAGATAAGCAAGAAATCTCAATATTTGAGAGGCTGAACACAAATAGTTCGATGGACAAATCTTTGCTGCAGCCGTGTTAGAAAGGACCTGGAAGCACGACGGAGACAGCTTCACTGCGCTGCTAACCAAACCACTGAAGACAAATGTAAGGGAGAAAAACAAGAACCCAGGAGTGACGGAAATGGAGTGTAAAGAAAGAGAGATTGTGCAGCAGCAGCCTGCGTGCGACCAACACCTCCATCATTCCTGACGCTTAACCCCTTCCCCGCCGGAGGTCAACTGCTCCTCTAGCTGGGAGGACAAGAACCGCCAAACAGACATGTCTGACAAGGTCGTATAGAAACACACACCTACTAGCGATGTACTTATTGTGAGTCGCTTTGGATAAAAGCG